>NC_062198.1:3236299-3393799 GCF_912470025.1 Vespa velutina | reverse complement strand
ACTCACTGGGTTCTCCGAGTAGTTCGCCATCGGCAAACAGTTCGTACGGATCATTCTCCGGGTACATAAGTGATATATTATATATATTAGTTTTGCGGTTTACGTGTGTTCTCATCATTGTGTGTATGTCACATAGATATTAGGTATAAATTTATTAAAAAAAAAAAAAAAAAAAAAAAAAAAAAAATAATAATAATAATAAAAAGAAAAAAAGGAAGAAAGAAACAACAGACAAAAAATTGTGCTTTTCTTATACTTTGTTTTGTGAAACAACGAAAAACGAACGATCGAGATATGTATTTGAAAAAGATAATGATCAAAAATATAGATCGATTTGCGAGACGCGATCCTTTAAAATCTTTTCCTTTTTTTTTTTTTTTTCTTTTTTTCTTCTTTTTCGTTTTTTTTTTTTTTTCATAGCTGATCTCAAACAAACAAACAAAATAATTATACTAATAACGAAAGGGATCTATCTGTGAAATATTTAGGAGTTCTTTTTTATTAGAAAATTTTTTTTACATAAAGATAATCGAGAAAAAAAAGGAAGAAAAGAAAAGAAAAAAAAGCAGAGGAAAAAATAACTCTGATCAAATTTTCATATCTCTCCGTTTTCAATTTTCAATGATTTATATAATATTTTATATAAGTAGTAGAGTGCAGTATACACGATAGTCATATTCGCATTTTTTAATGCTATTTTTTACTCGGCCATGAAACACTATTCGTGTTTCTATTAATAGAACGATGATAAATAAATGTTTCCAATATGAAGTAAGAAGGACTTTCTTTTTTAAGGTTCTCTTCTTTTTCTTTTTTTCTTCTTTTCTTTTTCGTTAAATATATATATAACAATAATTTTACAACTCTTATACGAATTTCCTTTGCTTCCTTATTTATTTATCTTTTTTTTTTTTTTCCTTTCAAGGACAATCTCCTTTGACTTAGAATAATACCAAACTAATGTAAACATAATATATATATATATATATATATACATCTCTCTCTGTTTCGTTCTATTTCTTTCTATAATTTCTTCTAGAGATTTCTCGAATCGAATTCTCATTTCTATCAAAATTTTGACGACCTTCCTATAATCAACATATCTCGATCGTTTGTTAAACGTTTCGATCTCTTATCGAATTTTAAAAGACGAGATAGAAAAGCAACGACGAGTGTACGAAAGACGAAAAAAGGAAAGGGAAAGGAAAAGGAAAAGGAAAAGGAAAATATTTGTGCATTTCAACGATGGATTCGGCCCTTAAATTAGGACGAAGTATGGGCAATGGCGTATATAGAGCTGCTGGGGCCCTGTCCCGTGGAGCTCGATTCTTTCTGGCTGCATTCCCATTTTTCGGAATAAACAATCCGGTATGATGAGCGAATTATATACAAATACTTTCATTAATTTAACATTTTTTCTTTTTATTAAATACCTAATATAAAAATATCTACAACGGATGAAATGTTATAAGTAATATTCAGTGCAAAAAAAATGTTATGAAACGAACAGAAAAAGAAAGAGAGAGAGAGAGAGAGAGAGAGAGAAATGGATGGACGGATGGATATGAAAAAAAAATATTGTTACCTCATCGTAACACGATTCAATACTACGCAGCAAAACGCAATAGACGCAATTCGATGCGAATGTATACTACGTATAGTTCGTCATATACTTAAATAGATTCCTCGGAAGATAGTGTTTTATTGTATACAAGGGACTCTCTTATAATAGTTCGGAGAAAATCGATTTAAAGTTGAAAATTCAACAGTTTGAATTATTATGATTCATCGTAAAAAGGGAACGACCGACCCTGTTTCATCGATTGCATTCAACACAGGCGCCATGTTCTTTTAACTCGTACAATTAATAGTCTAAAAAATGTTGGCACGCGCTAACAATATATATCGCCTCGAGGAATCATTGTCAAACGCGAGATTAAATTTAGAACGTGATTCTATTATACGCCATTTGGGAATCTAATTCATTTAAATAAGAATCTAATTTAAATTAGATTTTTACTTTTTTCTTGTTTTTCCTTTTTTTTTCTTTTTTAATATTTATTTTATGATATTTAATTGAACATAAGGATTATAATAATCCGATTTTATTTGTGTTTGTCGAAATTATAAAAAAAAAAAAAGAAAAAAAAGAAAGCTTATTATGTTTGAACATTATTATTGGTATATAAAATAACAATGATAAAAAGCACACACGCATACTCCTCGAGAGTACAGAAATAGTAAGTAAGAAGAACAATACCAAGGTGTAACTTAGCACGTATAAGCTACATGGTGAAAGTATAAAAGCTCGAGGCGAGGCAAAGCTCAACGCAAAAGCCAGCCGGTTGTAATATAGTGGTAGTGGTAGAGAGAGTATGCGTTGAACACCCCAAAAATAGAACGGGAAAGACGTCGGACTCGAAAGTTCACATTTCATCGTTCTTCTCTCTTTTTTCTTCATCCTTCTCTTGTTTTTCTTTTCTTTTCTTTTCTTGTTTTTATATTCCTGTTTTTCTTCTTGCGTTTTTTTTTTTTTTTTTTTTTTTTAAGCAGATACTCTCGAACTAATGAGAGATCAGTTTAATCGATTAATATTGTTTATAATCTTTATAACAATTCAATTTTG
Organism: Vespa velutina; assembly: GCF_912470025.1. NCBI lineage: Eukaryota > Metazoa > Arthropoda > Insecta > Hymenoptera > Vespidae > Vespa > Vespa velutina. Next base: position 3,391,173 of record NC_062198.1, on the reverse strand, counting down.
TTTTACCTTTTATTCCTTCGATACTCATTCTTTTTGTTTCGTTTTATCAAAGATATAAATTTATTTATCATTATCGTGCAATTAAATTGCCCGCTTAAAAGTCACGGCAAAATTTTATGACAGCCATTATGGCCGCCTTTGTAACCAAATAATATATAATGACTTTTTTAACGAGTATGACCGCACCCGATATAATAAAAATTTTTTCAAACAAATTAGACAATGAAAATAAATAGGGAAAATAATATATACGAAATTATTGCGTCTTGTTGGTTAAAAAACCAACCTTCCTATCCCTTAAAAAGAAAAAAGAAACATCTAATGACTCGAATGCGATTATTATTTAACACTATAGACGAATTGGCAAGAAATTTTAATAATTTTCTATAAACCAGACTTTTTCTATCTGCATATTTTTTTAAAACTTTATTTTTCTTCTTTTTTTCTTTAGAGCATTTAACGTAATCATCATTACAGTCGTACGTATATATATATCTCAAATCGATGATAAGCATGCTTGTATGCATCGTACATATTTACAAACAAATAAAAAAAATAACAAAAAAGAAAAACACATGGCTTTTCTACCGTTCTCTTCGTTTACGCGTTGCAATATTATCGTCGGACACGCTCCGACGAACCGAATAAATGTCCTTTCGCAATTTCGATCTGTAAAACATCGAAATGACAAAAAAAAAAAAAAGAAAAAGAAAAAAATAGACGTTGATAAAAATTGTCGACTATTTTCGACAGTTATAAAATCTATATGAGTGAATGGAAGAAAAATAATAATAATAATAATAATAATAATAATAATAATAATAATAATAATAATAATAATAATAATAATAATAATAATAAAAGAAATAGAAATACTATTGACATGAAATCACTTTCTAACGTTAAAAATTTGTTCTTGAAATCTTCTTAGTTTCCAAAAGTTTAAATCAATTGTAATAACACCCAAGTTACGAAACAATACATCTTTTAGCTGAACTTCGTAGCAAAAAGGTGATAGATTAACCGGAAGTTTATTTTTCTACTTGTTACGGACAATGGTCTCTCTCTTTCTCTCTCTCTCTCTCTCTATCTCTATCTCTATCTCTATCTCTATCTCTATCTCTCTCTATATATCTATCTATCAATCAATCTATCTTTTTTTAGCACACACGAATGATTCCCTGGCCACATTCCAACTTTCAATAGAGTTCCTTTTTCCTTTTGGTGACGAGCCAAAGTCTTCACCGACGAACAAGCGTGTTAGAAAAGATATATCCCGAATCGCCTTGGGCATTGATCTGCTTGCAATCGATTTTCTATTCCCTTGAAAGCTAATGCAATTTCTATCGGTTTATCATTGGCAACGTTTAAACACGAATAAACACAAATTATTTTAATTAAATTTATTATTTTTATCTTTTTAGGATTATCATAATGAGTATGAAACCTCGGAGATATAGATAAATACGATTTTTCGATTAAAAATATTTAATCATTCTTATTAATAATTATAATTTAAAAAATGTGTTTATACAATATGAATATATCTAAAAAAAGAACAATCGAATTGTTTTAGGGCGGTGAAGATGGAGAACATGCAGCTAGCAGTTCAGCGGAAGACAAATCTGCCGTAAGCAGTCCTTCGGAGAACGAAACCAGCAGTACACCATTAACATCCGCAGTAGAGGCTACAGAAGAATCAGAAGCAGCATCAGCAACGACAACGACGACAACGACGACGACAACGGCATCGACGGCGGCGGCAGCGACGACACCAGAAACAGCAGCACCAACAACAGCAACGACGACACCACCAGCAACCAGCCCGGTAGCCGAGGAAAAGAAAGAGGAACCTACTCCCTCTGCCCCTACTCCCGTCCCTCTAGAGGATAAGAAAGAAGAGGTCGAAAAAGTCGAGGCAGAGAAAAAAGTAGTTGAGGTCAGTCCAGACGGTGGTCAGTCCTTAGCGGACTCAATAAAAGTCTCCGTCTTCCGAGTCCAGCCAGTCGATACGCCGTCTATCATTGAGAGGAAAACCAGTGAGGATCTCCCATCCCAACTCCCATCGAGCCCTCCACCAACTCCGATCGAACCGTCGCCCTTACAACAAGCTCAGCAGGCAGCGGCGACGGCTGTCACTGTTACGGCTTTAGCTAAAGCTTTAGAATTGCCTGTTGAACCTGTTGTAGATAAGGACGTTACGACTGAAGTTAATTCCATGTTACCAACAATTTTACACCAAGACCCTCTAGAAGACGTTCCTGAATTGTCATTGTCCGCTCGCGTTTCTAACAATGATCCACTCGAACAATCATCTCCAATTCTCTCGAACCTTGAATCAACAACCATTGAAAAGATAATAATTCCTGTTGACGTAGATTCCGCTCTATTGCTTACAAAAGACGAACCTGTAGGTATCGTAAACAAGACTGATGAGACTGTTCCTATACTGACGGAACCCGATAAGACTAACTTTCACTCCAAACTCGAAACTGTTAAGACTGATTCAAAAATGTTGGAAAATGAAGCGACTAATGTCGAAGATATTTCTAAATGCACTTCCGATAACATTATTGAGGACATCAAAACGACTGAAAAATTAGAGACTAACGTAACAAAGGTAGAAACGACACAGGAAAATGTTGAAATTGTTAGCAAACCTGAAAAAGTACCAGATGAACAAGCTCCGGATGAACAAGCTAACAAATTCATCGAAGATGCCAAGGAGGTTATTATCGAGACACCATCGTGCAAGGAGGATATCATCAAGGAGGACAACAAGATAATCATTTTGGATGATGTCGAGGATTCAAATCCGTCCAATGTGATTTCAAATCCTGAAGGAACATGTAACGAACACATTATTGTCGAAGCCAAACCAGCAGTAGTCATACCTTGCGAAGAAGTAGAAGAAGAAGTCGCTGAGATAATCGAAGAAATGGTAGCTGAGGTAAAAACTACAGACTCCGTTGAAGTAATCGAACCAAACGAAGAAAAAAACGAAACAGAACCTATATTATCAGATACAACCTTGCCAATCAAAGATCTTCTTGTAGAAAAAATGAACAAATTAGATGTCTCTTCTATCCCTGAAGATGTTGATATGGAACTAGTTGATCAATCTATAACAGAAAAGATAACTGTAGTCGAAAAACTTGCGGATGAAGAAAAAGATATAATCGAGATAACTGAAGTCAATAGTTGTTCAGTCTCTTTGCCGATATCAGAAACAAAAGAAATCTTAGAGGAACTAATACCTGAACAACCACATCTGTTACCACCACCACCGCCACCGCCATCATCATTAACATCAACTACCATTACCGAAGTCGCTTCCAACGAGCAATTAAGTGAAGTACAAGCAAATGAATCTTTAAAGGACCTAACAAATGCCAATGAACTCTTCTTGAGTTCACAAAAAGACACAATAGTAACGACAAACGTTCCCACGGAAAGACAGAGTCCGTCCCATACTACTATTACGAGAATTACAACACCACCACCATCACCACCATCTTCCTCACCTACTCCTCCTCCTCCTCCTCCTCCTTCTTCCTCCATTTCTACCAAAGAGGAAGATACTTCTTGTCGACTTCAAAGTGAATCTTCTGAGTTCCCATTACCACCACCAAATGAACTTACAACAAAATCTCCTCCTTCCTCGCCTCGATGTAACGTTAGTCAAACGTCCAGTAACATAACAGAAATCGTCCAATCGTCAATCACAAGTCCAAGTCCAAGTAATCGATCCAGTACAAGTATCGTGTCTAGCACTACAACAGCCACAAACGATTGCTCGCAAACATTGTTGCACGACGACCAGACCGATCGAGATTTGAAGACGGAGTCGGTGTCTCAGAGCCTCAATTCGTACAATGATTCAGAAGTTGAGTTGAAGGAGAGGTTAGCCCAATCCCTGGCGGAGACGGAAAACCAGAAGGAAACCTTATCGTGTCGATCGTTGAACGACGATGTCTCAACTGCCTTCCAGGAGAACCACCAGGTGACTAACATGCGACACAACCTCCTGGCATGAATTCGGGCCAGCCAAATTACATTTTGGCAGTGCTCGCTTGTTACCAAGTATATCTCTCGTCGTTACGGTTCGCACCACCACAATCTCTTCTTGTCTCTTGTCATATAGACATTCGATAAATATGTATATAAATATATATATTATATTATATATATATATGCACATATATATCGATGACCATCATTACAGTTATTCCTTCAAATTTCTCCTTATCTTAATAAGTATAACTGTTATATTCAAAAATCTTTCTTACTTATTCCAAACCTTTTTCTACATACATATATATATATATATATATCTTTGTTTGTCTCTCCCCTCTTTCTCTCTTTCTCTCTTGTGGTCGAGATTGATATATCCCGCTGTGTTGTTATAAAACTTCCTTGATGATATATTTCTCATATCCAATATCTCAATCACATTTTCTTGACGAAGAGGACAAAATTATGATATCTGATGACTGCATCTCCAAAAAAAAAAAGGGTTTTTCTTTGCACGTTCACATATTTCGTCATCTCCAGAACATTCTTACTTTCTTCATACTTACTCACTCACTCACTCACTTAATTACTTACTCTGGTACTCTTTTGTTTCTAATAAAAAAGGTTTATCCATTTTGCTTTGGCCATAAATCCTTCCTTCTTGCGATGGATCGATCATGTCCCAAAAACAATCTCTCTTATCCTTAAGTGTCTATGTCGAGGGTCTCGTCAAATGTTTATCCTTCATCCTGCCAAACACACAAACAATAAAGTGAGAAATTACTTCTTTCATTCCCTTTGATAATCCCTGATTATCCACCCTGTTTTATATGGTCAAATCTCCAACAATATCATCCCTCCCCCCTACACCATATTACCAAATTATTACCTAAAAAGAAACCCTTGCGTTGTTTGCCTCTTGGTTTTCTTGACACGGTATATTATTATTAACCTGGCTTTACATTTAAAATTCAAAATACGCTAAAAAAAAAGTAGAGCCAATATTGTAGAGCTCGGTATTATTATGTGTATGTAAATACATATATATATATATATATATATATATATATATATATATATATATATATATATATATATAAATAGATCTATAGATAGACATATATATATAGAAATCTTAAGCATAACAGCAAATCAGTTTCTTGTTAGAAACGTCATCATTTTTTCTAAATTTGTTATTATCACTAATATGTTATGACATATAGTTCGCTCGAATATTAGATCAATTTTTTAAAATAGAGTGGAACTCATTGATAGACGTGATCTTATTTTATTCATTAATTCATTTAGATCAGTAGAAAACTGGCGCTTCGAAGGAGCGGCCTTCGTTAATGATAAAATGTATTCTTTTTATTTTTATTTTTTTATTCTTTTTTTTTTTCTTTTTTTTTTCTTTGTTTTGTCTGTTCTTTCTGTCTCCCTTTTTTTTGTTTATTTTTTTTTTTTCTTTTTTATTTATCATTTTTATTCGATAGATACGATCGTACTTCCATCGGATTATATTATTCTTTTCGCGTAATTGCATCCATTGCGTTTTATTAGAAGCATCTTGTATATGCCGCATGCAGAGTTATTTTTTTTTCTCTCTCTCTCTCTCTCTCTCTCTCTTTCTCTCTTTTTTCTTATTATTATTCTCGGGATTTCTCAAACGAGGTTCACACATGTTCTTTGAGCTGCTCGAAGCATGGTGAACGATTCTGTCCTGTCATTTATATCTACTTTATGAATTTCTTTGCGTTGAAACATTTAAAAGGGAAAAGAAAATATCTAATCAAAATTATAGGATATTTATTATTGTTAATTTTACGTTTATTTTTTCTTACTTTTATTTTCTGTTTTTCTTTTTTTTTTTTTTCTTTTTTACTTTTTTAATTCGAAATGGTTCGACAGAATCGATTCACGTTCTTACGTTGATCGTATTAAAATAAATAAAATAAAATAAAAAAAAAAAAAAAGATAAAAAGAAAAAGCATGTTTGGTTTTTTGGGTCATAGACAGGAAACGCGCCTTTTTTCAAATCAGGAAAAGAATATTTTAATTGTGTCTGTCGGACATGATGTTTTGCAGAGCACTCCGGAAATCGAGAACCCAGTAGTGGAAAAGACCACCGTGACTAATGAAGTTGGTACGACAGAAAGTAACGTTGAGGAAGCTCCAAAGGTGGCACCACCAGCCATCCCGATTGAAGTTCCAGCTTCGCCGCCATCTGCACCGGCCATTACCGAAGATGTTGCTTCGGTCACTAAGGTAAAACAATGATTTAGGGGGAACCATATGTTATGCTCTGTCGTCGTATTTCGACAGAAAGATAGAGGGAGAGTCTACTTGCTGTCTACATCGATAATAATCATGAGAGTATGATTATGGGAATAGGATGACTCATTACTTAAGTGGGTGTCACCATAGATATATAGATGAACTCTCCACTGTCTGCTGACTCTAAAGAAGAAAATTCCTCCACTTCTGGATATGATTCTTCAGAACCTGTTTGTTTCTCATGTCCTGTTGAGTAAACACGATACTTGACTCTTATTTATGATTTCGTAATCATAATTAAAAATGATGATCGCCTAATAATCCCGAATACTTGCATCTTAAAAATCTTATGACGATTATTGAGCGAGGGGCCATCTGATTATTATTAATCTAATACATTGTTGCTTTCTTGTTCTTTTTTTTTTTTTTCTTTTATATTTATTATTTTTTTTTTTATTAGTATTACTGTTATTATTATTATTATTATTATTATTATTATTATTATTATTATTATTATTATTATTAATACAAATTCATTGGTTCTATTACACATTGTAGGCCATCGAGGAAATCGACATTAGTGACAAAGCAGTTGCAGCAGCGGTTAACGAAGCCATTGAATGCAACACGAACGTAAGCTTTATCAACATGAATATGTAATATTAATTATCGGACGAATACTAATCGAAATTTTTTTTTTCTTTCATTTCAGGAAATAATTGCCGACGCGCATCACCAAAACAACATGAACGAATAAACGCCATTAATCGAATTCTATCTTGGGAAGAAGAAAATTCTTTTCTCTCGTTAAAACCAAAAAAATATATTATATAGATATGTATATTTGGACCATTCCTGCAAACTAAACCAGAAAATAACGTTCTTTCGTTACGAGCAACAACACAAAAAAAAAGATAAAGCAAGAAATAAATAAATAAATAAATAAACAAGATAAAGAAAATAAAAAAAGGGAAAGATGAAAGAAAGAAGGGAAGAAAGAAAGAAAGGAAGGAAGGACAGATAGGCAGAAAGAAAGAAAGGGAATGGCGATGTTACCGCGATATCGCGAAAATAAGAAGAAGAAGAAGAAAAGAGATGAGCATTATAGACTTTAAATAGTAGGCCTATTAATTATTATGATAAAAACAAAAGCCGGCAGGGTGATGAATAAAAAAAAAGAAAAAAAAAATAAAAGATACAAAAGGAAGAACTCATCGCAAAAGAAGGGACTAAAATGATTGCATTATTTAAAGGAAGAAAGCGAGGGTCGCTAAAAAGGGTATATAATAAGGGAAAGAGTAAGTGAACGAAAATGATGATTTTGAAAAATAAATTAAAATAAACTAAAGAAAACAAAAAAAAGAACACAACAACCACTACCACCACCACCACCACCACCACCACCCACCACCCCAAAAACCCATGTATACGCGTTTGTGCGCAGATTATGAGATTCTTCTTAAAAATAAGAGATTCAAAATAAAAATAAGAGGAAGACGAAACAGTAGTAACAACAAGAACAACAACAACAACAAGGAAAATATTAATAATTAAAATTAAAATCGCATCTATCTCGTTCAGCGCGTATCTCAGTCGCTCGTAACCGAAGGATCATTGAATTCATTTTTACCACGGGCCGAGCCCAGCCGCAGGTGGTTAATAATGATTGGCCTTCCTGTGTAGGAATTTAAACAAGAATAGTAACAACAACAACAACAACAAAAGAAATGATTATTATCATTAAAGGGTTACCGAGAAATAACAAAAAATAAAAAAAGAATAATGCGCATGTGAGCGAACGAAAATCAATCTTTCAAAGATCACCGTCATCTGTCATCGTCATCTATCAAGGTCTTCATTATCATCATCTTCATATTCATATTCATCATCATAATCATCGTCGTCGTCGCCGTCGCTGTCGTCGTCGTCGTTGTCGTCATTGTCATTGTCATTGTCATTGTCATTGTCATTATTATCATTATCATTATCATTATCATTTACCGTTATCGTCACTGTCGTCGTTATCGATAGACAAATATCTTTATCGTTTAGCGTATTTGTATCCGGTTGGTAATACTCAAAAATGGCTGGTGCCCTCCCGTGTAAACATTAACATTAACATTATTATATTTCTATGAGAGAAAACGAGTATGAGATCATGAATGGAAGGATGAATAGACGAGAAAAAGTAAGGAGACTGATAGAAAAAGAGAAAGATGAGATGAGAGAGGCCCTAGGGGGTGTGCGTGTAAGATTAAGAAAAAAGAAAAAAAAGGGTCGAAAGTAAGAATTGTTTAGTAGTGTGTGCGTGTGTCGCGGAACGAAAGAGTGCGCGAAAGAGATCGATGCTCTAATAATTAAAAAAAAAAAAATAATAAAAAATAAAAAAAAATAAAAAAAGAAAGAAAGAATTACAAATACAAGGAAGGAATGTGGAAAAAAAATAAAAAAAAAAAAAATAATAATAATAATAATGGTGTACGATTTTACTTTCATTATTAATTATACGACGACGAAGGAAAACAAAAAGACCGCTACAGGCTCTAATAAAACACTTTGCAAAAGAAATGAATAATAATAATAATAATAATAATAATATTAATAATAACAATAATAATAATAATAATAATAATAACTAAGAAGAGAAAAGATAGCAATGAGACAGAGAAAGAAAGGAGAAATGGTTTGGATGAGCCAAAAGTTGTCGAAGCGCAAATACGCAAAAACAAACCGCACGAGTGATTTAAACGAAAATAAAAATATATGAAAAGAAAAAAAAAGGGGGAAAAAAGGAGGAAAAAAAAAAGAAAAAAGCTCGTATCGCGAGAGAAAATAATTTCTCTTAAGAGGGAGGACAGTCGATGATATACATATATATATAAAAAGATCTTTTTTTATTTTATTATTATTTTATTTTATTTTGCTCGTGTTTCCTTTCACGGACCTCTTGATTTTTCTTTTCTTTTTTTTTTCTTTTCTTTTCTTTTCTTTTCTTTTTAAATTTCGGTCTTTGGTTTTTCCTTTAAATATATTTGTACGATCAAGAATTGTGTTTTTTTGTTTGTTCTTTTTTTTTTTTTTTTTTTTTTTTTTTTTTTTTCTTCTTTTTTATGTTACATAACGATGAACTATACACTTCTATTATATACATTTTTATGATGTTTGGATAAGCGCAGAATGAAAAACACACGACTACTCTTGTATTTTACGCATATATAAATGGAAGAAAAAAAAAACAATGAAATATACAAAACTAAACACATTTACCAAGAGAACATTTTTACACGCACATGAGTACGATGATACTTTCGTACTTTACCATCCATCACCCCACAACCATTCACCATTCACCGCCACCACCGCCACCGCCACCGCCACCGCCACAACCATTCACCATCACCATCACCACCACCACTACCACTACCACTACCACTACCACTACCACTACCATCACCACCATCATCATCATCATCACCATTACCACTACGAATACACAAACTTTTAAGTAAAAAAAAAAAAAAAAAAAAAAAAAAAAAAAAACAAGAAACGTTATACAATAAAGTCGAAACACAGTGTAAGTGATATTTAATCTAGACGTATAGAAAAAAATACGTTCGTGTAATAAATACAAAAAAAAAAAAAAAAAACGAAAAAAAAAAAGAAGAAAACGGAAGGGAAAAAAAAATTCGGTGTTTGTTCGATAAATGATATTTCTCTTTTTAAATGAGAAAAAGAATTTACGACATGAAGCCTATCTCTCGTAATTTTTATGATAATCATTAAAAGTATCATCATCGCCTAATTACAATAAACAAGACACAAGCGTGCACAATTTTACCGCCCCGAGATATATTAGGATGGGAAAAAAAAAACAAAAGAAGAAATAAAAAAGAAATGTGAAAAGGACAAAAAAAAAAAGAAAAGAGAAGAAAAGAAAATAATAAGAAGGAACGGTACCTTTTTCAAGTTTTTCATACAATATTTCTACGTTTATACGGATCTCCCAGAAGTAAAAGAAAAGAAAAGAAAGAAAAAAAAAAAAAAAAGAGTAATTTACATGCGAAAGCTTTTTTTATTAAGACAGTAGCGTGTAGACCATTTAAAGCTAATCGAACAAAAATAAAAGAAAAGATAAAAAGAAAGAAAAAGTGCATATACCATGTATATTATGCCTCTCGATCAGAATATTTCCAAGTGTTAGAAAAGTTGGTATTGATTTTTGAACAGTATAATTAATGAATAAGAAATAAAGAACGAGAGAAGTTTAGGGGAGGGGGAAGGGGGAAAGGGGGGGGGGGGTTGTAGGGAGAGAAAGACTAGGGGTAGTAGATGGAAGAAGCAAGAATAATATTAGAGATTGAAGAAGAGGTGGAATAGGAGCAGAAAAAGGAGGATGAATAGGAGAAGAAGGAGAAAGAGTAGGAGAAGGAGGAGGTGGCAAGAAGTTAAAATTAAAAGTTGTATAGTAAACCTTATTCGTATGGAATTTCATCAAAATAGTATTGTCCATAATGATATTTACAACGAAATTGAGCCGGTTTTCTCAACGGAACAAATTTCGGCAACGAGAGAGAGTATTAGCATTTTCATTTGAAATTCTTTAAACGTGACTAATAATCTGTGTCTCAGCGTAACAACAAAATGGATTGTTAAAATAGATTTGGGGCGTCTTCCGGCACATCGAGTCGACTCGTTAATGTAAGAGAGGAGAAAGATCTTTGCGTTTTTGAATACTATTAAAATAAAATTATATTAATATAACACTTTTTACACCGGAGACGCTTCAAAAACCACAAAACCTACAGTCTTCAGTATCTTCGATCAACAGTTATGATAGTAACTAAACTATTCTACATTTATCTATAATCTAATAAACTGTGAAACAAGTGTACGATTATGTATATTTAATCATAAATCCCTTTGAACGTCCTTTCTTTTTATTTTTACTTTTTATTTTTTTCTTTTGTGCTTTCTTTTTCTTTTTCCTTACATTTGTGAGCCACATAAAAACCTTCAAAAGAATTCTCTAAAATATATATGTACATATATATATATATATTTTTTTTTTTTTCAAACGTAATAATTTTATTGTACAAAACGCGAGAGAATACATTATTGTATTATTGTTTCCATTGTAGTTATCAACGTATCTAATTCGTCCTTGTTCATTTCAACGTCAATGATACGTCGTGTTCCCTTTTCTTCAACAATAAAATCTAATTGAAGTAGAGGTTCTCGTAGCGATGCCATTTTACTCGTACCCATGACTAGCTGTAATTTATAAAATTTCAATATACACTCTTTTTAATAATTAATTATATAAGAGATATAATAAAAGATTTTATTACTTTTAATCTCCAATCAAAGTCAACTAAAGTTTGTAATTTTTGTTTGGAGTGTTCCATTAATAAGGCATGCGTTAATTGTTCTTGTCTAACTTTTAGACAATTCAAGATATCTTTTTGAATTGATTCGGGAAGATCGTGATACTCTGGAGGCATCTAAAAAAAATGAATTAACTTCAATAAAAAAAGAAGAAAAAAAAGGCAAATAAAAACTTAAAATAATTATTTAACGTAAAGCAAATGCCACAAGGGTATAATGATAATTCATTCCATAATAATTGTCAGTGATGATTTTATACCTTTTCTTCCATCAAATATAAACATGCTGGATTACGTAAAAGCATTATCATTAATTTATAAATATCTTCATATGCTTCTTTACTCCAATTCATACGATTCATGAACTTGTGATAAGACGGTCCTGGATGTCCACAAATTTCATCTATGCACGCATGTAATAACTGCAAGCAAAATATTTATATGACAAATCAGTTCTACACATAATACATTTAATAAAATATATATTAATAAAAACTACTAACTTCTTTCAACACATCACCCTTATCTTCATCGATTAAGTTGGAATATAAAGACTGAATCATGTCCATCCTTAATCAATACTTTAGCATTTTGTAATATATTTGTGTCGTTTCATCTGAATCAAAAAAAAAAAAAAAAAAAAAAAAACAATAAGACAAGTACAATAATATACAATAATATTAAAAATACATTTGTTTTACAATATAATATAAATTATCAATGGATAATAATTAATATTACCTTATGTTACAGATGAATTGTATTATGTGATAAATGATATTTTTTATAAATGCGTTTAAATAAATGAATACAATCACTTTGTTTTAACATTTGTTTATCACATTTAACAGATTGTCAATTGTAATTAATTCCGTTCGAAGGTTATACATTCAGATATCGCAGGGAAGTCATTGAAACAAAAAATAATTTTATTAATGCCAGTTTGTAGCAGGCGCACCAACATATCTACCTGCGTGCCCACTGGCGGTAAAACTTTTATATTATGTCGAACTATCTGAATTATCCAAGGAATAATTGTTAAATAAAATAAATTTCTTTTTCAAAATTGTATTTCAAATATCACGAGATATTACGAATATTGATTAACATAAATGATCGTACATTCTTTTTACGTTACAATTATAAAATATAATAAGAAAAATTTACGAAGTATAGGTTAAAACGTAAAAAAGAAAAAAAAAAAAAAAAGAAAAAAAAAGAACAAGAAAACTACATTGTCAATATAACGTATATATATATATATATATATATATATATATATATTTTTTTTTTTTTTTTACTTATGATAGTAATACACATTAATTAACTTTCAAATTAATTACTGAAAAAATAAGAAAAAAGGAAATGAAATTTTTAACGAGCATAGATGGCGCAGATATCTCATTCACCCTCCTTTTCTTATGATAGAAAGAGAACTCGATATGTTTCCCTTTTATTCGTTGTCTCCACTACATTGTCCGTTTAGTAAATCCATGCACTACTGTGTATAGTCATGCGACGTGAAAATGTTTATCATAGAATAAACAACATTTTATGGCTATTTATCCGAGTCCCTCGAATTTATCACGAATTTTCTTTTGCGGTAAGTTTTCAATGTAATATACCTCACATGACTTTCTCTGGAAGAATTTTTTTATTCATTTAATTACACTTATAATACTTTGATGGATTATCGAAAGAATATTTCTACTTTATGGCTTCGAATCGATTTATTTGTATATATAGCGTTTCTCCAATTATACAGAAATTTATTGTAATAGTATATAATGAACTTTTGTCGCTTGTTATATTCAATATTTATATATTTTATTATGCAAGTATTTTTTGCACATTAAATAGCGTTAAGATTATATAATTCTTCTATTATATTTGTCGCTTGACCTCCTTTTTTATTATCTCACTATCAAGTTTGTTGAAATATATAGTCAAAATGTAGGTCAACTGTTGTTTTTTTTTCTTTTTCTTTTTTTTTTTCTTTTTTTTTACTCTATTTCATTTCAAACATTTGTTAATTACAACGTGAATTGAATGCGAATTCAACATTCATTTCGTCATAAGCATATGTATGTTTATGACAAAAACAAATTTAAAAAATTTATTTTGACTATTTTACTATTTCAATTTTTTTTGCTATGCATAAATTTTGATTCAATTAATACTTTTTGTTGAACAAAACCATTTAAAATGTATTTAATTAAGAATATTTTCAATCCGATTATTATCTTTTATCATTTATCGATATTTGTAAACAATTTTTTTTAAAGAAACACTTACGAACCTTTATCAGGATTTTTCATTAGTTCGATTTTTTTTCTTTCGTATTAGTGCCAACGAAGAAATTGAAACTGTCGTACGTGACTTAGATCATGTAGTTGTTTCGAAAACGTTTTTCGTAATGTATTTCATAAAATCAATATCATAGTTGTGAGTATATCGATAATGAAATTGTTATGTGTACGATATTCGTAATATAAACATTTTTATAAATATTACTATACTTTGATTGAATTATTTATATATTCTTATATTTATTTATGTGTATGTGTATTGAAATATATATATATATATATATTATGTTGCATTTTTTTTTCAGATAATAAAGAACCATCCAGTTATTTAATAAAAACGTGAAAGAGCATCAAACATTTATTAATAAAATATTTCAAGAAAACTTAGAAAGACAGTTGATCATAGTATAGTTCGTTTGGTTTCATTTGTCATTATAATGGTTAAGTATTTTGAAGACAATACAACCTTTTACTTTAATTGGAAACAAGTTGTACAAGGATTTTGGGTCAAATATCCTAATCCCCACAGGTATTAAACATATTAAAAATAATTTTTGTTTTAACATGTAGCTATTTATTTATGGACTTTGTAGACAATGTCACTTTTTTTAATTATGTTAACAGCTCGCATGTCTTGTCGGAAGATACTATATCTAGAGAAGTTAAGGATGGCAAGCTTTATTCTAAACGTCTCTTGACAAAAACAAACGGAGTACCAAAATGGGGTGAAATGTTAATTAAAAAGAAATCTGTTAAAATTGTAGAGGAAAGCATATTGGATCCCGAGGCAAGGACATTGACAACGTATTCAAGAAACTTCACCTATAACAAAGCAATGGTAGTAATTGCAAACAGGATACACTATATTACAGAGAAATTTTCGTCGCTCTTTAAATATCATATAACATAATCTTAACGTATTACTACTTAGAGCGTTATCGAGAAAGTTGTTTATCGAGTTTCCGATGAAAATCCTTCATGGACTACAGTACACAGATCAGCATGGATATGGAGTTGTGTGCTTGGATTTAGTAAAGCAATTGAAGCATTTGGCCAAGATAGATTAAGAAAGAACTATATTAAAATGTCATTAGGTTTTAATCATGTTCTTGGACGTATGTTTCCACAAACAGCACAATTAGCAACTTCTCATGGCAGTTGTCAGGTAAACGTATCAAATAGGAACACTGTCTGTAAATTTTCATACTTTTTAATTTTTAATATCAATTTATAGCCCGACGATTTAACAGCTAGTAAATCAATTCTGGCAGAAGGTTTACA
This sequence comes from Vespa velutina, assembly GCF_912470025.1. NCBI lineage: Eukaryota > Metazoa > Arthropoda > Insecta > Hymenoptera > Vespidae > Vespa > Vespa velutina. Next base: position 3,375,911 of record NC_062198.1, on the reverse strand, counting down.
ACATTCTTTAAAAGACAAAGCAGAACAAGTAAAAGATGCTGCTAAAAAGGCCACAGATTTAGCGAAGCAAAAGACTGGTCAATTTATGTAATATATTGAGAAGAATCAGATTAATTAAATGTTACTAAACCATTAACTATCAAGTACTATGCCAAGTGGAGAAATTAAATGAAACTCAAAACAATAGTAAAGAAAAAAAAAAATAAGATCATTTAAACTTTGTTCTAATCCAATTAAAAAATTTAAGATATATTGAATCTAACATTTAATATTACGATTTCGCATATATATTTTTTCTTTAATATATAATTTTTTTCTTTCGATATTATACATAGAAAAAAAAATTGATTAATTGTATATAATGGATACTTTTGTTTTATAAAACATAGTTAATTGTATTTCAAAAAACTACCATTCCTCTAACTGCCAGAGTCCAGAATATACATACAGAATAGGAATATCCTGTTGTTACTCAATATTGAATCATTTAAAATTTATTACATATGTAATTTTAGTATAAAAAACACTCTTTTTAGGTACGATCAACGTACGTACATGACTTATACATTACCACTTGTCTAAAATAGAATGTGCAAGTTTAAGCATTATAAAAAATAAGTCATGTTTATCTTGGTGATCCTACTGAATTATATAAAATTATCAAGACTTTTATGGGTGCGAAGTAAAACTCGGTTTGATTTGTTGTTCATCTGACAAAAATCTAAATCTAAAAATAGCATAAAATATTAATTGAAATATTTTCTAGGATTATTTAAACGAAATTATTTTATTTAATGGCACTCTATGACTTAATAATACAATACATACATATACGCATATATTTATGTGAAATGCATTTTTATGTTCACTAATATATTTTATAATGTCGACTATAATTCTTTTCCTTTATGGAATTACAATTTTTCCTCAATTCTGAAAATAAGAAATACAATCATACTGTTGAAATATGAAGTTATAAAAACTGTATATATAAAAGATTTATATAAGTTGTGACTTGATACATTGTAAGCAGAATGCCGATAGAAAATAGATACTTGTATAAAATTAGTTATCAAAATATTACATAATAGAATTTGCGTCCTTATTGCTTTAAAGGGTATATATAATATATATATATATATATATATGTTATATAATATATATTATATAATATATATTACATATGTATATACTATATATTATATATGTATATGTATATATATATATATATCACAACTGTATTATATTACAAGAATATATTTACTGTTTGTATGCTTAGTAATGTATCATATAAAATATAACATATAGGTAGTTATTAAAATATATGTTAAATACATAATATATGTTAAACACATGCAAGTTTTTTGTTATTTTTCTTACTTTCATACCAAAAGATAGAAGGATAGTAAATCACGTTAATTCACATTATTTCCTCAATAGTAAAATTCCAAAAATTCATGATACATGATGTGTTGTAATAAAAAAATTAATTATTATATATATATAAAAATACATATATAGTATATAATTTTATAATGAAACATAATAAGAAAAAAAAATAAAAAAGAAATCATTTCAATTTAAATTCAAATTCTATACATATACATATATGCATGCATATATAGATAAACGATTATCAATCAAAATCTTTGAGGTTATTAATCAACAGTTTCTGATTAGAGGACAATATATTTAAAGAATTTTCTTAGATGAAAGCTAGTAAATCTATCGAATTAATATTAGGAAAATGAAATATTCATTGATTCATTAAAAGGAAAATCAATGAATAATATTAACATGATTCATTGTCATTACGCTTATCAAAGACTGATATTTGTGAAATGAATATCGTATTGGAAATAACGACGAATGTTTTTTTATCAATCTTTTTTTGTCTTTCTTTTCTCTTTTTTTTTTTTGGATTAATTTATTTCTCTTTTCATTTTTATTATTCCACAAGCACCGAACCTGATTTTCTGGTTGACCTTGTCCTCACCAAATATGGATTCCCGATTAATGAAATATCCTTGAATCATTATATATCGACTTATATCGTTTACTGACGAAGAAGAAAATCAGTTCGATAAATGATGAATTTTCCCATGATATCAATTATAAAAACTGTGCTTCATTCTTTCCTTTCATTTTTTTACAATCTATTCTCAAATTCCAAGTGGAGTAGTGGGGGAGAGAATGAATAATATAATACATTTTATTTAATAAAAAAACAAAGAAAAGAAAAAAGATGTTATATGTATGGCATTATTGTTGTTATTATTGTATGCGTTGACGCACAAAAAGAAATTCATCTCGCGAAATATGTGAAAGAGGGAAAATCCAACTCTTATTTATTAAAATGCGTGTTAGTATGAGAATTTCTTGGATAGGCATAATTATTTCCGAGTTGTCGATCAGTCAGATCACAGTATAAAAGTGAAGACTCCAGATCGACTTCCTAACAGTCGATCTTCGATATTACTTGAGGAACATACGATCGTATAACCAAATTTTCGTATAAATTTATAATATATTCAAATTAACAGAATGTATCGTGTCATTATTTCTACAATTTTGAGTGAGTCAATAAAAAAAAAAAAAAAAATAACAATATCTTTTATATTAAAAATATATAATAAAATATAGAAAATTTGAATAATTCGAATTTATCTCCGTCGAGTTTTAAATCAATCGATTTTATTGATATGTTATATTTTTTTTATTCGTCTTTTTCTCTATTTATCTTATATTTAATAATAATAGAGAATTAATACAACATTTTTTTGCTTTCTTTTTTCTTTTCTTTTTTTTTTTTATCACAGTTGTATTCGCAATAATATCAAACACCATAGCCTTTCCTCAGGTAAGTTTACGAGTTTTATTTTAAATATTAGTCTATATAATATTTGTTTTTCGATTATTTCGACGAATCAAGGAGCACGAATGTTTCTTTCTCTGTATATATATACATATATATATACATATAATGTGTGAAATTTTAAGACGAGCAATCTGATTGGTCAAAGAAAAGTTTTTTGAAATTCTATACTTGTATATATGCGTATATATGTATATGTATAATATTTTATCATATCATTTATTCTTTACCTTTATTATATACGTTTTATTTTAGAATGACTTGAATCTCGACGATGTTTCTCGAGTAGATGGTTTCGTTTTCGATGGTCCTGTCGACAGACCATTCTCCTCGACTCAACGTTCAATGATTGATAACATGGCAGATCGTGTACCAACGACGCGAGCGACACCTCCACCTATTACTCCAGGATCCGAAGCTTATGAAAATTGCATTGCTAGATGTTTGGTAAATAAATTTAATTTGGATAATCTAATCTTTTTACCTTTTGGTTTTTTATAAATAAATATATATATATGTGTGCGTGTGTGTGTGTGTTAAAAAAACAGATTTTTCTTGTTTACTGTATATGTTAATATGTATATATTAATATGCTAATGTATATGTTAATATGTAGTTTTTTATTTAGCATGCTCGGTAAAACCAAACTACGTAACATGATTAATCACTATTGATCTTTGCTAATGTATTAGAATATGTGATTAGTAATAAGGATATATGTTTACTTACGTGCGTCATCAATATACCTAATTATATATTTTTAGATATATACATATATATATATATATATATATATGTATATATATATATATATATATATATGTATATGTATGTATATAATTCGTATTAAATACACACATACACATATATACATATATGTATGTACAATCTTATGTCGTTAATGTTTCTCTAATTAAAAACAAAAATAATAATAATAAAAAAAAAATATTATTTACTATTTACTATTTAGAAATATTACTAAAGAAATATATATATATATATATATTTTCTTTTTTGATGCAGGTTACTCCAGAATATAATCCTGTATGTGGAACAGACAACATTAGTTATGATAATCCAGGAAAATTAAACTGTGCAGTTAGCTGTGGCAAAAGTAAATTCATGCAACATCAGAGATTAAAGTTAATTAAAAAATAATAAATATTATTTGATATAATATTAATTTTATTTTTTATGTTATTACAGAGATAAGCCTGAGTGCTTATGGACGTTGTAGTGCCGACGGGATCAGAGGTTAATGGACTATTTCTGTAGATTGATAACACTGATTTATTACAAGATTGAAATGATCTATTGCGGAAGACTGTTTAGCAATATATATTTTATAATATTTTCTACTCTTTTCTTCTTATTAACACATCTTTAATAGATTAATAATTATAAAAAAATTTAGTTAAATCTTTTCTCATATTTTTACTATACAAGATCATTTATAATAAGACTTCATCTTCGTCATATCGTAACTTAATTGTTATATTATATATGCATTGTATACTATCGTTATATCGTTTTATAGAAATAAATTGCAAAATAACAAAGTACAAACTCTCGATTGAATATCTTACAATATTTATTATTATTATTATTATTATTATTATTATTATTATTATTATTATTATTATTATTAATATTATTATTATTATTATTGTCAGTATGGTTAATGTAAAAAAACGAAAAATAGGTAAAGAATAAGAAAAGAAAAGGTGCAGCAGTGATTTAAGATATTAGCCCATTATAACAAATCAACCGATCGAAGAATTGTTTCTATCAGCCCATCTGACCCTTCGAGCAATTTCAAAGTTTCCTCCATGAATACCATAAAGATGTCTAGCCAATATATCAGCCCTGTCTTCTTCCGCTCTTATAGCCATTCTTCTATATCGTCCAATTGCCAAGAGGCAAGAGGCTATCAAAACTATTTGAATGATCAGCCAAAAGATAAGTAAACCTAAAACTAAACCGGCGTCTACGCAGAGTAGTCCATCAATGGAGTCTATAAAAAAAAAAAAAAATTTAATCAATAAAAGAAATAATTAAAAAATGGATTAGAAAAAAAGATATAAATCGTTATCAAACGACGATTAAACTTACGTCCACCAGCGATTAGAATCGTATCGGGAGTAGTATTATCCCTGGACAGTAGAGGATCCGCAAAAATCACAGGACTCTGAACTATGATAGACAGTTGTAATGGTAGTTCATCTGGTGTTTTGTTCCTGAAAATTTCAGTTACCTCAGCAGCAATATAAGGCTCCGATGTTGACGCAACGACTGTCGACGTTCGTTTCCTTCTTCCATAAGAGACACGATTTCCTTCGCAATGTGTCTTAAAAATGAAAGAAATGAAAATTATATATTCTTCTATTTAATACAATCATGATAAACGTTAACTTACCGGCTCGCATTTATCTAAACAAAATTTAACAATAACGTTGAACCTGACCAATTGACTTTCAGGAAATTTGAACGCGGTAAAAGTGGCAATGAGTGAACGATTATCAATTGGATCTTTGGATAACGCTGGAAAGGTTGTTGGATCCGTAGGGCATCCAATTTCGTTAAGTAGAAGATAAGACCAATGTCCTGTTGCACTACTAGCTACTAGATGTCCAGCCATGATATCATATGGACCTAAAATACTTGAAATTCTATTTAATTCCGTGCTTTAATTTTATATCTATCATTTATCAAATTCGATCATGCTTAATTGCTCTTTTGAAGAAAGAGACAGGGGAAAAAAAAATATCTGATACGAATGACTGATCAAATTTACGAAGATAAGATACTTAACCAACAACATACCATCAGCTGGTTTAATTTCAATTCTGAGAGTTAGCCTTTCTCCCAACTTCGTAACGACTGCATCCTGATGATTCTCGTTTAAAATTCTCATAGTTATCATTGGTACTTCCGATGATGCGTTCATTACGATTGTTGAAATTGGCGGTACTCCTGCGCTAAAGACGTTATTACGGATATGGAAAAAGTCAAATAGATAATATATTTTATAAGTCTCAAAACAGTGCTCACTTGGGATCAGCAAAATTTAAACTTGATTCCACTGATATATTTCTAGGCTGTGGAATATCATGTTCACCTATAGTACATCCAACTTTAACAGCTTGATCACCCAGTCTTTGAATAATAGGATTGAACTGTACGACTATGGTAGCCCATATCATCGTCCTTGTTCTATAAATTATTAAATATATCAATGGAATAATTGATGAAATGATTTTTAGACAACTCACCGATTTTCATTATCGATTGAAAATGCTGGCGTAAAGCCACATGGAATTTTAGACATATCCAATTCCTCAGTTTTTGGTAAAGGCAGTGTTAGTATTGTTACATTACGACCAGTACCTTGAATACCACAATCATTTCCATAACCATTGGCGTAGAGTCTACCTTCGAAGGGTTCCATCGTAATCAAAGTGACTGTTAACGTCGTGTCACTGCATCGTACCTTAACTGAATGACAATATCTTTTAATCTTGCAATTGAAACAAACGCTAAAGTATTTATTTAAAAGAAACTCACCGTCTAAACAAGGCTCTCTTTCTTTATAAATACTGTTAGGTGTGTTAACAAGTGAACTGGTACCAAGACTCAATGTATCTTCTGAATGTAACCGACAAATTGGTTTCTTGTTTGAAGTGTATACAACTGTGTAACTTCTACAAATGAAACCATCTTCACCGAGATCGCATCTTCTCTCGCACTATTTAATATATTACTTTCGTTATAAACTTGTATTAATATATATAAATTCTAATTAAATATATACCGATACCTCTCGTTTGTCAACACCAGGTAATTCAAGATCTGAATATGGCAGAGTTACATTTGAAAATTCAGCATAGGAACAATAATCCATTTTCACTGAAACATAATATGTGATTTAGATCATCGATAGACAATATATTTACGATAATCTTTTTCTTCTTTTGTTAGATGATTAATATAGATGATGTAAATATATTATTATATATTTTTTAATAAAGTTTCTTACAGATATTACTCACGTATATCATGACACTGATGTTGCAGGTACTCGTCTCTATACATGGAAGCCCTATAAGCCTGTGGCCTGATACTTCTTTCGACCATCGATAAGGCACATCTTCCCAATGTATTATTGATCGATAATGCCTTTGATGTACGAAATTGTGCTGATTTACAGGCACCACCTGAAAATAAAAATTCGAATAATTTCATATTCCGATGAATTTAATTTTTTAAATGACAATGACAGAGGAGCAAATTTTTTTATTTGTTCTTATTTTTTTTTTTTTTTTTTGCAGACCGACCTGATATCAAGGATATTGATCATGTAAATTTTAGTATACCTGCATCAATACACGTTTCATAGCATCGATTTCTCCGCATAGCTTGTGGCAACCAAACAGACGCAACATCGAGTAAAACAGCGCCCAATGTTCTTTCTACTTGCCAGAGTTTCTTTTTTTTACAAGTTTTAGGTACTGAAATATATATCAAATGAATATTCAACGAATATTTGTATATAAGAAAAATATTATTAATACCTTTTATACAAATTTCTTGATAAAATATAGAGTTTGACTCTGGAACAAACTCATCACCTTCAACTTCGACAGTATAACAGAGACTTCTATCGATGTCGATCACGAAGGCAGTGCAATTAATTCGTTTACATCTGAATCAGATTACAATTAAATGTTAAATTATGTGAAAATTGATGGAAAACTGATATATTATACCTTTCGAAGCAAGGGATAACAATACCATGAGCATCTTCGCCACTGAACAAAGCAACTTTAGAAATAGTATACTCAGGTCTAGCTCCGCTAACTTTCTCCCAAGCAGTATCTTGACAATTTTGGCATGATCCTAAAAAAAAAAAAAAAAAAAAAAAAAAAAAAAAAAAAAAAGAAAAAAAAATTAAAAGAAAAAAAATTAAAAACGAATAGAAAAGAACAAAGAAATTAAAAGTGATACAAGAGGAAAAAGAACACCCTTCGATTCTTTCAAATATAACAAACATTGTATCGAGAATATTTCAATGACGTAATATAAACGTGTTTGGAGAAATAAAAAAAAAAAGAAGAAAAAAGAAAAAAAAGGAAAAAAAAAAAAAAAGAAACCGTGATAAAACATAATGCAACAACACCTGTACAAATGATCGATGAGATGATGACGGCGACGACGAGAAGAAAAAATACCAGCGAACGCGAACGTCCAGGCATCCTTTCAACAAAACTTTTTATCATAAACAATTGGAAAATCTATAAATTAATATTTATCAAACGATCTAACGCGTCCTTCCTTCCTTCTTAGGCACTATAACTTCGTCGTTACATAATTTCTTCTTCGCCGTAGTGTTAGTACGGCTGCTTTATCTATCTCGTAATACTTGTAATTAATTTTCTTCGATACCAAACATTCACACCGTCTTCTTCGATCGGCCGATTTTTTTTCATCCTCATGCCCGTCAATCAAAAATTCTCTTCTTCTTCTTCTACTTCTTTTCTTTTCTTTTTTTTTCTTTTATTTATTTATTTTTTTTTTTTTTTATTTTTTTTTTATCTTTTTTATTTTTTTTTTTATTTTTTTTTTATTTTTTTTTTTTTTAATATATACAAAAATAAAAAGAAAGAAAACACGTTCGTCGTCTGGCAACAAACGAATGACAATTCCGTTCTCGCGTTCGTACCACGACTGGCTCTACTCACGGGATGTGGGCAAAACTATATATCGAGGTGCATTGTCGTAGAAAAAAAAAGAGGTGTTCCTGCGAAGACGAACAGGACGCGCTCGGTGGTCCACGAATGATCGCGATAGGCTTCTCCCTCTTTACTCCTCCTCTTCCTTCATCACCAGCAATCGCAATTAGTCACCCCTCTTTAATAATACGTATTACGTTTTTTTTTTCTATACTGTATCGTTGTATATATTATATATTATATATAAATGATATTTTATATAGATATAATATATCTCTTTAAAATTGCATTGTATCATAAAATTGCAATGTGATCATAATTATAATCTAAATTAATCATTTATCAATTAATAATTTTATTTATTAATTATATTTATTACTTCTTTTCAAAATAAAAGAGACAGAATAATTCTTTGTTATATTCTCTGACTAAATATGAGAATGAAATTCTGAGAATGAAATTTTAATTTTATCAAAAAAAGATAATCTAAGTATTTTAAAATCAAATGACCTTCATTCGACTAAACATAGATAAATCTATTTTAATATGATATTTTAAAAATATTAGAGAAATATAAATAAACTATAATGGTCTCTTCGATTTAATTATAAATAAAATAATATAATATAATAAATAACTATAAAATAAGGATGAGTTTCTTTTAGGAATATTATTGGCATTCAAAATATGAATATTTATTATTTCTTTATTGTCATTGGTAAGTGAAAACTACCACTATATTATTTCTTTTTATCAGCTGCAATTTTGGTTATCCATTAAGCTAATCATTTAAAAATAGTGTCAAACAAAAGAGACAAGATAGGTCCCACGGGTACTATACTAACGTAATATTTCCATCTGTAGAAAGGCTCGCCGAATCGAGGCCGTAGGTTCATTTACGTGCTCGAGTGGTCGTCTATCGTTATCACTGCTTACGCAATTGCCTTTGAAAATGTAGGTATATGCATAGGAATGTGAACGGTTTGTCAAACAAAAAAGAAAAAAGAAAAAAGAAGAAAAAATGAAAAAGAAAAAAAGAAAGAACTATGGAAAGTCAATAGTGATGACTAATAAAATGAATTGATCTATATTTTGATGAAGATTTTTTATTATTGAAAAAAGAAGGTCAAATAATTAATCTCAATGTTAATTATAATGCTTATTCTTTTGTTATTTCCATTTTTTTTTTGCGTTCAAATCGCATAATAAATTCCATAATGCGAAACTTTGTTCCTCATTTATTTAAAGAAATAAAAATCATCTTTAATCCTAATTTTTTTTTATTATTTTCCAAATATGAACTAATCGATATGTTTAGCACTTATATCCGTGATAATAGTATTTTGAAATGAACAAATCGATAATATGACTGACGTCAACCAAAAAAAATAAATCCTAATATTTGTCATAGGGATTCTTGTCCTTTACACGTGGAACCTATTACGTGTAATTGTATATTTGTATATGCCTGTAAATTTGATATGTCTACTATACAATATATTGTGTATGTATAAATAGATATATTCGTCATCGATGTTGTTTTTAAAGATCTCTCATCGTTGCATACTTAATTATCTATCATAGCATTATCATGACTTAATACCAATCTAATCTCTCAGATTTAGTTATAAATTAAATTATAATTTTATTTATAAACTTAATATTTTTTCTTTTCTTTTTCTTTTTTTTTTTGGAATAATAAATTTCTAAATATTTTAATTAATTGATATCCATGTATCATAGTAATTAATTATAAGCCTATTAGATTCGACTAATTCGTTATTTACTTAATAGATAAAGTTAATAGCATAATAATTATACAATTATTTGTCGTATGCATTATATGCCTAAAGTTTATATATTTATATACGTATTTAAAAATACATTATTCTTATGTTTCTCATTTTGATGTAGATATTCGAAAGAAGGAAAATGGAATTGAGTAAACGTGATCATGGCACGTGTAAGATCGATATTATCGTTTGTAAAGGAAGATAATGTGTATAGGATTATTGCAAAATCGTTGTTTCTGTAAAGTACGCATACGAGCTCGTCTATGAGCACGCATCCGGCGTGATGTCCTTCGTCTTATGCAACAGCAACAGTAACGTTATTATATAGAATGAATATATATGGATGTGTGTATGTTTATTATCGTCTGCCTGTACGTTGAAGCCACGTAAAACATAAAATTAGTTCTCAAGATAAGGACTATTACGTGATTTAACTACAAATTTTAACAAAATATTTTTTTTTCCAAGAAATATAGACTATTTTTTTTTATAGGAATTGTAATATTAGAAAAATTATATGATACTTTTATTTATTATAAATTATTAAATATATAATATAATAAATCATTTGTACAATATAATAATTAAAAAAGAAATTTAGAATATATATATATATATATATATATTCTATTATATTATATTAATATAGTACAATTTACTCTTTAATAATATATTTTATATAATTATAATATATTATAATCATTTATAATAAATAAAAATAATTTTGATAATATATAAAAAGAAAATTTACAATCTCATCTTCTTTGTTTTTCATTTTCATTTCTTTTTATTTTTCTTAAATGATTAAAATTGTCATATAGGAGACTCAAATTTTGACGTGATCCCTTTACTCTCGACAGGCTAGCCGAATCGATTCAGATGCAATTTCCTGTCGGGCCCGTCCGCGTCTACCTGTCAGTCTGCATATCGTCTCTACCCCTTTTATACGGATCAATGATATCGTATAAACGATAATTGGATCGAAACGTAATTTATATGAAGTCGATCGATTACGAGAACATTCATTGTCATATCTCCTGATTTGACAAAAACCGTGAGAATAATAATGAATAATGAGTAATCCTAATTCCATAATATTATTCTCTTTTTTCTTTTTGTTAAGAAAAAAATATAAATATAAATTCTATGCTATTTTTTTTTTTTGTTTAATATTAAATGAAAAATGAACAAAAAAAAGGAATATATATATATATACATATATGTCGTGATAACAAAATTTTGTTAAACATCATCTTATCTCATCTTTTTGTAATGATTTATTTTTCTCTAAATTATAGATGTTGCGACATTTTTGAAATTAACCTAATGAGTTTATTGAAAGAGATGTCTTACATAATTCCTTAATATAATTCATAGTAAACTCTTTCCGTAACTCGCATTAGATAGAAACTCGTTTAGAAAGTTTCATTAGTAAATTGCATAGAAGTATCCGATCCAAAAAAAAAAGTCTATGATAATAGATCATTCGAAAATCTTAATAGAATTATAATAACTAGTTTTTAAATCATTGATGTCTTCCTGTATAGTTTAATACGCTATTTTTGATATGTACTATATGTATATACTTTATAAGATTTCTTTATATTGTACCAATGTTTAGAATACTTTCAACCCGCATTTATTTATCAGTAACCATTAAAAATATTTTTTGCGTTGAAACCTTTTCGTAATATTGCTCGATTACGTTAAACTTTCGCCGACAGAAAAAGAAATCTCTGGCCGAAGATAAATGTGTTAATGTTAAAATAGTAATAAATTATAATTAATAATATGATTAAATTCTATATAATATGTACGTATATATACATGTATGTGTATTATAAATTTTGTGTATAAATTTTGCTAAAGATTTATTAAGAAAGCAAAAAGAAAAAAGATATACATAAAACAATAATCGTGTTCAATTTCTCTCAACGTAAAATTTCTACGTATAATCTTTCGTGAATAATTTTGCAGAAAGATATATATATATATATATATATATATATATATATAGAGAGAGAGAGAGAGAGAGAGAGAGAGAGAGAGAGAGGGAGAGAAGGAGAGAGAGAGAGAAAATTATTAAAAAATCTTATATAGTGTTGCTTAGTGAACTCAACAAAATGCCCATATTGTATAACTGTAAGAGAGTATGAATCAAAGAAGAATATGTTGGTGAAAGAATATGACTGTCAAGCACATTCTGCAAGAGCTCCTTCAATGACGGTACAATATTTTCAAATATTACACCCATGGGCTGTACTAATTTATTATTCGTTATCTTCTCTGTAGTATCAATAATTCTTTCAAAGAAAAAACAAAGGACTGCTTTCAAACTTCTTAGAGGATTTGTTGAAATTTCGACAGAAGAAGGTATTTTATCCGATCCCAATAGGTTACATTCTAGAAGATTGCCGACGTTTGAAAGTAAGTCAAAGCCATTGTTTCCAATTTCTGTGGACATATTTAAGACATTTGGCAATAATAAGGTGGATCATATTATATGGGATTTTCATTAACACGATAAATACTCGGTAAAGAAAAAAAAGGTGGTGATGGTAATGATGATTGTGATGATGACTGTTTTGATGTTGATGTTGATGGCGATTGTGACGATGATGATAGTGGTGATAATAGTTGCGGTAATAATGACGATGATAATAATGATGTATTAGAGGAAATGGATTCCGAATTGTTCGAAGTGCCTTCAAGATAATCAAGCAGTTGCTTCAGAAAACGGTAAACGGAATTGAAAATTTGATTGAACGATGGTGTCAAAATACTCATAATCTCGGACAATAATTCTTCCAATAGTTTTAGACTCCTTTTTAAGACATTTAGAATTGGTGAGAGAAGTCCACCAAGTAGATTTTGAATTGCTTGGCCGATCGAATGAATCGTTTCGATTATCATTTGTACAAGAATGTTGATAATATTGGTTCCATTATTATTTATCATTGGGATGATATATTTGTTGGTTGACGTCACGTTGCCTGAAATAATCTTTTGTTAAAGCTAATTTAGATCTTTAAATCTTTTTATTATTCAGATATCAAACCTTTTTAAAAAGCACTCGTGCTAAACTCATATTCCATTTTGTTCATCTCTTTTTCTTTTTTTTTTTATTTTGTTTTTAAATTTAATCTGCTTGATTAGAATATTAAGAGAGTAATAAAACGTGAAAGAAAAAGTGATAAGACAATGAGATAACGAATGATTTCTTTGAAACAAATATTAGGAAAGAGAGTAGCCGTATGCGAGAAGATAGAAATAGATCAATGATTTGTGAAAAATAAAAAAAAAAAATAGATCTACCTGTAGTATCCATAGTTTTTCCTGTTGGGATACTGGCTGCATCAGATAGACCATGGAGTCCACAGATGAACACCATGCACAAGAATATTAACGTTGGAATTTTCATCGTTTGAAGAAATAATATTATCTTTCAATTCTTATACTCTTCAATTATCCGTTCACAGATAAATTATAAAATAAATTTAATTAAAGTAAAATTTGGCCTGGTGAAAAATCACAAAATTGAAAAATTAAAAAATTCAAATTAAATTTGAAAAATTAAAGAAATAAAAATGTTATGTTTGAGTGCACAAATTATATTTTGCAAAATTTGCTTTTTACTTACTGTTCGTTATTGAAAAAGTTCAACGAAAACGTAGCAACGCTTTTGTTCAACGCGAGTTCGAAGGAATTTGCGAATATTTTCATGTGCGCTTAATACTTATATAAAAAAACGCTATCATTTCTTATCCACTTCTTATCGTTAAAAATGTTAAAAAAATTATTCTTGAAAGTATGGTTAAAGAACTAATTAATACACATATACTATGAAAAATCGTCGAAATATGTAGGAAAAAAGAAAAATGTAGTAGCTATTTGAATATTCATTGAATTCATTCGTCATCTAACACTTGCATTTATTATGTTACCTTATCGTATACCTATTTCTTTCCCTCTATTTTTTTCTTTCTTTTTTTTCCCCCATAAAATAAATAATTAATCGCGGCGTATCAACGATAGTTTAAGAGTTTATATATTTATATATATTTATATATTTATTAATATATATATATATATATATACATGTGTTCTTATATGTATGTAAACATATATATGTATTTGTATGTATTGGTATGTACAATTGTATACAATTAAAATTAACGACTAAACGTACTTCAACATCATTAGAAAGTGTCAAAGTCAAAAAGTTCGTAAGTATTAGTCATCTGACTCATTACTTTTGATAATAAAAAGGAACAAATATATAGGATGATACTTAAGTAAGGCAACATAAATGTCTCTTCGGTTTATTATAATCAAAAATGTAAAAAATATTTTTTTAAAATAATGTGCATGGTACCAAAGAACAATTTTCGAATTCAAATCTTCGGCAATCTTCGGATACCTTCGGAAATTTTCAATTATCTTCGGCAATCTTCACCCCAGATATTAGTTCTTTGACCCCATGCAAATCACATAAAAAATATTTTACATCACAATAAACCGAAGATATTTATGTGGCCTTATATAAATGTACCACCCTATATATTATGTATATGTGAATAGAATTTATGTAAATATTCAAATATCATTAGACTAAAAAGCTTGATGAAACTCATTGTAGACAAATTATATATTACGAAATATGGTAAGTAGTCTTTTATCTATCCTTTTATCACTTGATGTATCATGACTATTACAAAATTTTATCAAAATGTATTGACATGCTATTTTTTTTGCAATGAATATTGCTCGAAGCTATTAGTCATTTTACTATATTAACTATAAATAATTGACATCGAAACGACGAACGACTTTTACATCTCATGGACGGTTGATTATTAGAAAAAATACGTGTTCTCTCTTCACTTTCTTTTTTTTTTTTTTTTTTTTTTTTTTAATTATAATATATATAATGAATTCGTAATAATATCTACTAAAAAAAGGTTAATTATATCTAACAAAATTTTTACCTGAATCTGCAATTATGATTTTAAATATTTATTTAATAATTATATCAGACTTTTCCTTAGAACATTTTAACTTTGTTATTTGATTTGTTGTTAATAACATTGTGATTATAATTATGGCCAATTATAACGAAATAGGAAAAGATTCGAAAGAACGTATCACTTATAAATGACAAACAATCGTATTCGAAAAATATTTTGATGTCTCAACTATTTAATCTTTATCATGTGTTATTCAATGCTACATGTCATTAATATTCTAGAATTAAAATAAACACTATCAATTCGGTTATTATTACATCAATCAGTAACAGCGTAAATATAAAATAAATATCAAGTAATAAGCTAATATTGGTTTTTTCTGATTGGTTCACAGTGCAAAACACTGATTGGTCCTTAATACAGATCATTGATTGGTCGATATTGTAAGACACTGATTGGTTCTTATTGTGAGACACTGATTGGTTCTTATTTCATTACATCCATTGGTCCAATAGATTTAACCAATAAAAATATAGAATTTCATTCTAGCTTCTAAAGAACAAGAGAATAATTTGATAAAATTAATATTATTGTTGATTCATTATATATTTCATATTTTTAGCTTTTCCAAAAGAATGTAACAGATTGTAAATTGCCAAAATTATGGATGGTACCCCCACTCTTTGATACTTTATAACAAAAAGGTTAAGTTAGGCTTGAGTAGCAGATACAAGCAGAGACATCACGAAATTTTAAGACACTGACACTAAAGGTATTAGATTGTATTAAATACTATACTGAAAACGGTGGTACTATACACCATATCAAACGATAACGAATGAAAAGTTTATCTATAAGACAAAAATATTTTTTGCGAGGAACTACTGCGTCTCAAATAACGGTTCGAAGTTATAGATCGGTGTACGTGTCTCTGTCTGTCTTCTCCCCTCCTTTTTTTTTTCTCATTTCTCTTCGTTTTCCATATTAATTTTATGCACTTATTTACAAATCTTCGTAATATTGTTAAATATTGTTATATAAAAGAAAAACAATTACGATTTTCATTTGCGAATTGATGAGAAAGATTTTTCGGATGTTGAAGAAATCTTTGATATACCGATTTAGTCATAACAACACATTCACATAGATACACTAACCGGATTTTTATTTAATTAAAATTCCTTCATTATTTCTTCTATGCATTACATCTTCTACGCGACAATGAATTGACATAAAATGCAAAACTTCTCAATGGTCGATATTTTATTTAATTAATTCTATTCTATTTAATAATTATTATATTATATTTATATCTTAAATATTCATTTTATACTAATCGTTAAATTTATTAACTTTTTTTTTTTCAGATCAACATATTTCTTTGACAAGTAATGGCTGTCAAAGGATTAGTTGCTGCGATAGTTCAATTTCTGACCCATCAGTTGGAGGATGGGGATATTACAGCAGATTCGCGTGAAAGTCTTGAAGTAGCGATTCAATGTTTAGAAACAGCGTATAGCGTACAAGCTAGTGATACTCCTGCAAAATTTAATTTGTATGAAGTTTACAAGGCTGCTGTAGAAAATGCTAAGCCAGACCTTGGTCCAGAAGCTACGCCAGAGGCAAAAGCTGAAGCTGAAAGATATAAGAATGAGGGTAATGCTCTGGTAAAAGCAGAAAAACTTGAAGAAGCCATTAACAATTATACCAAGTATGTTATATAAATTAATTCAATTGATTATTCCATTATTATATCATATATATTAAATTATACAATTTAATATTATTTTTAGGGCAATTGAATTGAATGCACATAATGCAGTTTATTATTGCAATCGAGCTGCAGTCTACAGCAAACTTGGAAATCATCATCAAGCTATTAAAGATTGTCATACTGCATTATCGATCGATCCTATGTATAGTAAAGCATACGGACGTTTAGGCTTGGCGTACTCGAGTTTAGAGAGGCACAAAGAAGCCAAGGAAAGTTATCAAAAGGCTTTGGAGATGGAACCGGATAATGAAAGTCATAGAAACAATTTGCAGCTAGCAGAAGAGAAATTGGCTCGACAATGTGTTTGTAATATGGGATTGGGAGGAACAACAGGATCAGATTTAAGTGCTATGTATAATAATCCTCCTCTAATGAATATGATAGAGCAAATATTATCAAATCCAGCCATGCAGGATGTAATAAACAATCTCATCTCAAGGACGAACGTTGAACATAGAGAACGGCGTATGGAAGCATTAATTGAAGCGTAAATTTAACTTAGACCTATCTGTTCCTAACAAGAAGAAATTATTAATTAATTTTATTATTTTTATCTTTATAGGGGATTACAATTAGTACAGGAAATGCAGAGTGAAAATCTAGATTTATTGATGGATACTATAAGAAGACAAATGGGAGGAAACCCTAATGATCCTGATCCACCGCAGCATAATTAAAATAAGCCTATGTTTTAGAAACAACAACCTAAGATTGAAATAAGCGAGGTTGATTTTAATGTGAAAAAATTTTAAGACAGTGGTCATTTTTTTTTTTTTTTTATTAAACTGCAAAGTACATATCAATACTTTGCTTTATTCAGTTAAAACTGTCTTATTTAAAATGAATATTTATACGCATACAAATAATCATGTCTATGGTCATATATAATACTTAAGAATTCTTCTCTTTAACTTAGAAGTTGAATAAATGTAAGATATTGTCTTCTGAAACTCTGTATATTCCATTTTTAATGTTTTATCGAAATTAAAAACGTTCAATAACATAAAGCGGATGTAAAATACTATACATACTTACAAAGGCTGAGGTTAATATAAGAAAAAATTTTCTTATAATTCTCTAATCATCAAAAAATGATTCATTCTTTGCATAATGGAAAAGTTGTTTTCTTTCTGACTTGTGTCAATAACGTATTTATCATTAACACGTTTATATATCGTTTCAAATTATATACATATATACTATTAACTATTATATTTCATTATTATTACTATTACTGTATTGTAATTGCTATTCCAATATAATGATCAAAGATTTAATTAATTGAAAAATTTGAGAAACTACGTACGTACTTGTGAATTCTTTCATAGCATATCAAACCATGATACTTGATAAAATTCTTCATTGTCCCTAAATATTTAATTCATATATTAGAATAATAAGAAACCTAAATAACATGAGTATATAATGACAAGTGGATTCCAAATTTCTCATAATCTTCTTGAAAATCATAATCATCTTGAAGACATCTATAAAGACGTCTTAAGTTCTAAGGTATTAGATATCAAAATAGTGTAATTTTTCAATTATTATGTTTAACTCTAATATGGTATATTAGTCCAAAGTATTATTTCGTGTCATTGAGTCACGTTATTTGCTATTATGTAATATTATTTATTCTAAAAATATTTATTAGCTAAATGAAAAAATAAAAATTTTCTATTGTGTGTGTGTGAAGTATTTTAATATATTTTTTCAATTATTTTTATAAATACATGCGTGTTATTTGGTAAGGAATCATTTAGTTCTCATAATACTCGATAGGAGGTACTAAAGATCAATATAGTATGACATGATTAAATTCAGTTGTTTACTAAATAAAATTATAAAGAAAAGAAAAAAATCATAATTAATTTGTTAAAATAAATAATCTGATATCTTCAAAAAAAAATTATTTAATTTCAAATGTTAAAATCAAAATATAAATTTCTATATTATCGACATAGCATTTACAACGGTCTCTTTCATTTTAAATATTTTGTTAAAGTTTTTGAACATTTTAAATAGTATATATTTCGAACATGGTAATCACTGAATTAGTAAAATAAAACAAAATTATTAAACAATTTAAATCATTAGGAAATATTAGATACGATCGAGATAGAAATTTAAGAAGGCATGATAGTTAAACATTATTTTAACTTATCAAGCAATTTCGTTTATTTTGGTACTCGATAAAGTTGAATAATTTTATGTTACAGTATTGAGCCAGTTTGTGTAAAACTGTAATAGTAGTAGTAATAATAATGATAATATAATAGTAATAATTATAATATAACTTTTCTTTTTTTTCCCTAAGTAATCTAACACAATATACTATCAGTAGATGATATACTATTTAGTACCTAACAAACGTAAACAAATTAAACAAAGTAGCATTAGGACCATGCATTTAGGATCATCTTATTGTAACTATAGGATCACGTATTATTTCAATTATACATTGAATAATACAATGCACGAATGATCCTTAGAAAGAGTAATAACGCGCGTGACTCGGTGTTATAGAGAAATGGCTCGATCTAACCACCCACCACATATGCACAGTAATTTAATGCCATTTTAAGTGCTCGATTGGACTGTCTGTCTCTCTCCCTCTCTCTCCCTCCCTCCCTCCCTCTCTCTCTCTCTCTCTCTCTCTCTCTCTCTCTCTCTCTCTCTCTTTCTCTTCGGATTATATGAAATAGTTATATTATTGATGTTTCTGTAAATATTTAAATTAATCATTCGTATGTAATATTATAATTAGCTGATATGATTTTTCTAATTAAATAAAACATATTTGAAAGAATAAACGAAAGTGACGTTAAAATAGTGCTTATATATCCTACTTACAAATTATTGCGATTAAAGATAGAAACAATTTGTAAATGTCTTCTGAAAATACAAATTGGCTTTTGAAGTTGTTTCTTTGAATTGAAATATACATAATAAAAAGTCACGCTATAACGAGTGTCTTTCGTTTTGCAAGATTTCTATTTTCAACGAAGTCTTGACGATATATTGCTTTTGAAACAGTTACTCTCAGCGCGTATATTGTTTATACCTACGTAGGAAATTTCATTCTTCCGTCATACAAAACTTCTCTATACGCCAATAGTAAAAGTATAATCATACGCGTACACATCATGGAGTAGTAACTCTGATAATAACGATTAAAATGGTGCGAATATAGTTTTCTTTTTTTTTTTCATTATCCAAGAAGTATTTAGTCTCTCTACCGGCGACAACATTCTAGCTGAAATACCATCCCATTTTCAATAAAATCTTACAACATTTCTTTTTTTATAAATCGATCGTTCTCGTGTTATTGACATGATCGAGTGTATACTGGTCTCACACTGACTTATCAGCAAGATACAATTATTGTCAACTACAGTCGAGTCCTGAGTACTCCCAATTTTCTCTCTCGTTACAATTTAATAATAATAAACATATTAAATTTCTAAAAAAGAAAGAAAGAAAGAAAGAAAGAAAGAGAAAAAAGAAAAAAAGAAACAAAAGATCGAACGATTTGACTGTTTGTGCATTCGCCTTGAAACTAACGTAACAATAGCAAAGTGCAAATACATCAATCGTGATGTGTTATCTCGATCTTATATAAAAAGTGTAAAAAAACATAGATAATCATTTAAATCCGCGAGCTACGTAACAATATCCAATAATGTCACTCGTTATTTATAAAAATCGTATTTTAGAAATAACGAGTTAACTCGTTTGCAAAACTTAATAGATACATATGTACATGACGCTTCAAATTAACAATCAATCAGGGCTCCAACACCTACAGTAATAAATCAGTGTGATATATCCAACGAGGCTCGTTATACTCATTTAACCAAAAGTACTAATATTATAGGATGAATTTGAATAATAATAATAATAATTAATAATAATAATAATTAATAATAATAATAAAAAGAATAATAATAATAATAATAATAATAATAAATTCAAGCAACAACTGGTTCGGGACTACACGGTTGAAGTTCCGGTTCGTTTTGCGATTCAGCCGTATTGGAGTTGCTCGAAGCAGATGCTGTTGCAGCACTTGCATCATGATTTGAAATAGGATCGGGTGTCATAGCAGCCCACTGTGGAGCATGCGGTGCTGCACGTGCTTCCCGTCTAGCTTTTCTTTTAGTACGACGTTGTTCCATGACTAAACGCAAACGCCGCATTTTTCCCTTAGTAGCTTCGTTTTCTTTCGATAATTCTTCTACACAATGAAATATAAAATTACACAGTGTATATATGTACAGCATATATATATATATACCTATGCATAAATTGACAAATATTTTCTTTTCTTTAAATATTTCATTTCACATACCCAAAGAATGTCCTGATGTGTTTGAATCATGACAGCCTACACCAACAGAAGTTCCAGTTCCTGAAGTTGGTGCTCCATTAGATGAAGAAGGACATTGTTGACGGCTATTCGAATGCCTATGATGATGCCTATAATGCCCTGCTGTAGCGGCAGGTGTAGCGCATAACAAATCATTTAAAATATGAATAATAGTACTAATATCTCTTTTGGGACGACCATGTCGATCCTGAAGCGCTGGATTGATGGTCCCACTGAAGGTTCCAGAATATACTCCCTTCCCATGATGATGCATACTTTCTATCATCGCTCCTTGCCTGTGTCTCGCATTTTCCTACATATAACACAAGTTAAAGTAACAATTAATCTCAATGTTTTCTTGTCTTCTAAATTAAAAAATTAAAATATTGAAGTTAAATATAAGATATTAAAAATATTATACTCTAGAGCATGCCTTTTCAAAATAAGATCCAAAATAAAATTTAAAAAAGCTATAATAAAAACTATAATTGGTTGATAAATTGAAGCTCTTTTAATAATTCATATATAATACCATATAAATATAAATATTATAAGTATACACAGGGAGAACTGGCATCGGTAATAATGTATACCTCTGCGAGGTCGACCCGCGAGGTGAATACCTCAGAGGAGAGCTGCTTCAGTTTCTGCGTCAAATTACGGGATGCCTCGGCTAACGCTCGGGTGTCTAGGGCGAGCTTGGCACTTTTGTCCATGAGGGAGGGTAGAGGAGAAGTCTGCGTCGTGATATCCGTGCCATCCTCTCCGTTTCTCTTCGATGTTTCGAGCGTCGATTGATGCACGTGATGAGCGGTGCAAAGCTTTTTGCTCGCTGGCGTCGTAGAGTCGTACGACGAGGAGGTTGACTCAGAGCAAGTGTAATTGATGGAGGTAGATTGTTGCAAATGGTCGATGGAAATGGTCGAGGATGAGGTAGTAGTAGTAGTAGTGGTAGCAACAGCGGCAGCAGTAGCAGCAGCAGCAGCAGCGGCGGCGGCTGCAGCAGTGGCGGCGGCAGTGGCAGCATTAGTGGCAGCGGCAGCAGCAGCGGCTGCGGCTGCGGCTGCGGCGGCGGCGGCGGCGGCAGTAGTAGTGGAGCAGGTGGTTGAAGAAGAGGAGATGGTGCCGGAGGGTGAGGAGAGAGATGAGGGTGAGGCGAGAGATGATGGTAGAGAGGAGGAGGAGGAGGAGGTAGAAGAAGAAGAGGAAAAAGGAAAAGAAGAGGGAGAGGATGTTGAAGGGGAGGGAGAAGTACAGGACGAGGTACAAGTTGGCTTATACCTCGAATGATGGCGGTGATGGTGGTGGTGATGATGATGATGATGATTGTGGTAACGATGATGATGATAGAGAAGTCGAGACTGGCACATACTCGAACAGTTGGTAGCCGAAAACGCAGTGGTAGCGCGACTGGAACAGACTGAACTTGTCGTTTTGGTCGCTGTCGATAAACTTGTGCTGCAGCTCGCCGCAGCATGTAAAGCCGATGCCAAACGGCTTACGAGGGAGGACGTACGGGCTGCTGCGCTTCCTCGTTGAAGTTTCGCCGTAGAACTCGCTGTAGAACGTGCCGCCAACACCGTTGATCGCCTACTTTGAAGTGAGGGCGAAACGTGATTCGTCGAAAGATTCGGTCCGTTTCCACCGCCGTTGTTTCCGCCGACGGTCAAGCTAGTAGTACCGCTGCCGTTCGTTTGATTGCTACCTGGTAAAGGCACTCTCACCGTCGATAACTGCAGTTGAATCAGCATCATGTGATCGCCCAACCGCATCGTCAGATTTAGAGGTGCCTTTCCAGACAAGAAGTCGTTCACCTGCGAGTCATTTAAACTCTCCAATGCTTGCATTACGCTTTGCTCTGGGCGTTGTGCCTAAAAAACAAATATGTTTTTTTAAATGTTACCGAACATTTCACGTATGTCCTTTCTCCCCAATATTCACATATATCATTTTATCCATTTACAATTTTTCGTAGGGTCCATAGGAAAAATAAAAAAAAAAAAAGATAATTCAACTCGATATAGAAGAGAAAGGATGAGGATCGAATAAAAGAAAGATGATCGAACGAATCGATGAAACAAAGCAACGGCAGAAGATGAAAACAAGAAGACCTGCAGAAGGAAGGAAACCTCGTCGCATCGAAGCTCAGAGACCCTCGATGGCTCGTCTAGTCATCCCTCGGCACACCTAACGGACTTCTTTCTCACATTGACGGCTATCGCGTATTTGGTATAACTTGATTTGTATATACGCTTTAAGAAACTATATTAAACACTTTAACCCGAGTGTTTTTATTCTTTGTTTCTTTATCAGTTTGAAGTAACATAAATAATTAATACTCTTTTAATTAATATTCTTCGGAGATGATATTTCTTTTTTATTGATAAAAAACGATTTAAAATTGCAAGAAAATATAATAATTAACATTTTTACATCATCTTTTTTAATTCACATCATCTATCTGATTTCTAATATTTTATGCACATATATTATAGAAGAAGCATCATTAATTCTTGCAAATCTAAACATTGAAGGAAACTTACCAATAATCCTGTTTCCACACTTGGCAATAATGTGAGTCTACTTCCATCTTGCAAACGATTTTCCTCAAGAGTTCCATCGCGTAGCTGTCTATAACAAAAATTTTAGAAAAGAATAATCTTTCCTGTACCAATACGTATTTTTTATTCAACATTTATTTATTAAACATTTATTTACAATCATTTGTACAAATTTTTAAATGAATTATATAATAATTAATACGAAGTTAATTCAAATGTGTAGAAGAAGTTTCGGATTAGATAAACGCAATAAGATATCTTCGAGTATACAAACTTTTCCCTTATAATTACAAAGATGCTATGTCATATTGATATAATAAAATAAGAAAAAGAGAATATAATTTCATGGTCTCAAAGTTCCCAATGATAAGAAACTTGGAAGAAGACACGTGTGATCAAACGTATCGGTAGCTCAAAGTACGTATTGCGTTTACCTAAACATGAAACGATATGATATCGATTCATAAAACCGTTGTAATATATCGTAAAGAAAAATAATAACATGAATATCGACAAATGGACGATAAATCAATCGGGTTGTTAAATGAAAAGTCAAAATAAAAATAATCAATCGTAGCTGATTTAAAACTTTTACTATTTTCGTATAAAACGTTTAACCTAAACGTTCGGCTCAATTTGATTTCGTTAATAATACCTTCATTTTTTAAGTAAACATCATTTCTACGTTTTATTTTCATCAAAGCTCGAGAGCTAATTCTTCATAGAATAATTATAATAATTTGCAAATCATCGTAAGCAATTTTGGAAGTGTCTTATCGAAAATCTTATTTCTGAATAAGTATTTCATGGAATCAGAAGAGATAAGGCGAAATAGATTTGTTTGTTTCTTTTTTTTTTTCCCCATTCCTTTGTAACACTTCGAAAACGTAGACTAAGAGACCACTATAAGAAGCAACCAAAAGAGACGGGAAAGGCCAAGAAGAGACCCGTTGGTCCAAGCTCGTTCTTCCATAAGGCGCATGCGCGCACGAGGTCGTCGCGTACAGGGGACGACGAAGGGCTGGCGGGGAGAAGCACGCGTATATACGTACACGCAGTCGTGTCTCAAATAGAGAGAGAGAAAGAGAGAGAGAGAGAGAGAGAGAGAAAAAGGAGGGGAAAACCAAACTCGTGCGACCCTGAACGCACGCGAGCATATATGTATGTAAAAAATCACGTACGATGTTACTTCGTTTGTTTTCAATTCATCCTCTCTGTTGCCCCTCCGCCTCATTCTCTCTCTTGTTTCGCGCCAAATTTGAATTTTCATAAAGCTTAAAAACAATTGGCTAACGAGCTTTGTTAATTATTGGACGTTGTTGTTCGCACGTTTTACAGGAACGCTTCTCTGATTGGTGTTTCTCTATACCTGTATATTATATATTCTTTGAAAATTGGCTTAAACAATGGAAGAGAAACTAACGAAAAGAATAGAACACAAACTGTTATTCAAAAATATCAAACGTCAAATATCAAAAATATAGTTCTCCACGCGTAACCTTAAAAAAAAAAAAAAAAAAAAAAAAAAAAACCGATAAATCTTTTATTTATTTTTTTAATTCTTCTTTTTTTTTGTCTCTATAACCTTTACAATTGTTTTAATTTAATCAATTTTATGAAAGAATCGTTCGTGACCTCGTCTGACCAATATCACGTTTAAAAGATAGATAATTCAAGGCGAAATACGGAATAGAGAATCTTCTAAAAGAAGACGAAAGAGACGAAAAACATCGTCGTCGATGAATCCGTGTACGGGAATAACCGCTCTCTGTCCTACGTTCTCTGACCGGCCGCTTGTTTTTTTTCTTCTTACTCCTACCCTCTCGTGAATTCTTCCACTCGGTCGCCCTCGCGACCGAGCTCGCTGTCTTTCTCTCCTCTCTCTTTCTCTCTCTCTCTCTCACACACACACACATACACTCGTTTCCTTCCTCTTCCCCGCGTGCACGCGCGAGAACGCACGTCGTAGATGGCTGTCATCGTTTCGCTCTAGAGAACGCAATTTATCGAGGTATTCTACCTACTGCACCACCACCACCACTTCTGTCTCTTTCTATCTCTAGCCTCTTATCTCTTTCTTTCTTTCTCTCTCTTTCTCTGTTTTTCTGTCTCCCTCCCTCCCTATCTTTCTTTATATCGTGTGGTAGTAGTGTATCTATCTATCTTTCTTTCTTTCTTTCTTTCTTTCTTGTGCATACACGCGCCACAGGAGGATCCATGGAGAGCGACGGCCCCCACGACGCCTACGAAGCGCGCACACGTACTCCCTCTATATATCTCTTTTCTTTCCTTCTTTTTTTCATTTCCCCCTTCACCTCCTTCACCTCCTCTCTCTTTCTCTCTCTCTCTTGCTCGTTCTCTCAAAAGAGATTTCTCCTACTCGATCGTGGCCGCACTACGTCCGAAAGCGCACCACATACACCGGTGACGACTATTCCGCGAGCTCGAGCATTCTCTTGTACGGGTCAACAACGGTTTCTCTTTCTTTCCTTCTTTCATGAAACCTCTCTTTCTTTTACACGGTTTCGCCGAACGATCTCTTTCTTATATTCAAATGATGATTTCATATACATACACGTGTACAACACATTCTCAAGCTTTGTCCTCACCACACCGTCGATCACCGTCGCCATCACCCAAGAAAATTCTTTTATTCTTTTCGGAAAAAAAAAAAAAAAAAAAAAAAAAAAAATGGTCGAAGCTCTTTTAGATTGTAAACGAAAGAGAGAAAAATAGAAATTATCTACGCATTTTTTTTCTTTCTTTTTTCCTTCCTTTCGCTTCGGGTTAAAAATCTTTCAATGATAATAAATGTCTTACATATGTATTAAATATAGATATTAATTAATACCTTGTAGTTCGAAGTTTTACAATGGTTTCATTTTTTTTTTTTTTCTTTTCCTAACTAAACATTTTTTTTAGGAAAAGGGCGGAGAGAAAATAAAAAATTAAAAAGAACTATACATTCGTTAATTATTTCATAACTAATTATTTCATGACTAATTATAGTCCGTTGAAAAAACATGTTAAAATTAAATGTTCGAGGATCGTATAAATTATTCGCGAGGATAATACTTCGTACTTTAAATAAAATTCGTCGTTCGCTCGATAAAAATCTTCTTCCCGTTTTAATAATACCATAAGAAACGAAAACGTTGAAAATCTCATAGAATGTATTTAATTATATTTGATTGGTGTAACTTCTACGAGTTGTACTCACCTCTCGAGGTGCAACAAACAGATGCGTTCTTTAGCGACCTTGAGTCTCTTTGAAATGATCTTCTTAAGATTTTCGATAGTTTCGGAACGATCGACCGTAAGATCAAATTGTCCACCAGTTGTCGGGGTGATGCTGATCGTGATCTCGTCGGGTTCGACGGCTGCGGCCGCGACGCAGCCACACCCTGGCGGGGACGGAGATGTGATTGGGATCGGGGAAGAAGAATTAGATCTTAGATTTGAAGCCCGGCCACGATAGTCCGGTTCGTTCGGTAACGTTGCATCAGGTGAATTTGACCAGTAGGATATGGAAGAGGAGGATGAGGAGGAGGAAGAGGAGGAGGAGGAAGAGGAGGAGAAGCAAGAAGACGAAGACGAGGAGAAGGTAGAAGAGGCGGAGGATAGTGACGAAGACGAGACGGAAGAGGAAGAAGAGGTGGAGGACGAGGTGGAGGACGAGAAGGAGGACGAGACAGAAGAGGAGGTCACCACCAAGGCGGCAGCTGCAGCAGCAGCGGCGGCGGCGGCGGCGGCGGCAGCAGCAGACTTTTCGACGTTTCTACATATCTTTGATTCTTCCTCGTTCTCCTTTCCCATCATTATATCCGATGACGACGGCGGTGGCTGAGAACTACCTTCCATCCCGTCGGCTCCTGCAAAAACGTGCGATCCCTCTTCTAAAAAGGTGTACGCTTTTCTTCCTTTTTCTTCCTTTCGAAGCAGATACTGCTCGCTTTGTCCCACCTTTAATAGTAGTAGTAGTCGTCTTGATCGTCGTCGTGGTTGTCCTCCTCGTTGTCGTCGCCGCCGCCGCCGCCGCCGCCGCCGTCGTCGTCGTTGCCGCCGCTGCCGCTGCCGTCGCCGCCGTCGTCCTCGTCTTCGTTGTTGTTGTCGTCCTCGTCTTCACGCGTCGCCTCCTCTTCTCTTCACGCACACACACACGCACGCACTCACGCACGCACCTAAGCAGCACACGCGGCTGGGAAAGCACACTCGCACCCAACACCCACACCCACGATCGCGAGTCACAGTGTTGTAGCCCCTACGCTCGATCTATCGATCCCACTAAAGCGTTTTTCTCTTCCTCCTCCTCCTCCTCCTCTCTCTCTCCCCTTCTCCTTTTCCTTTTTCCCAGGAATTCGTTGAAATCTTTTATTTTTTTCAATCCAATCGAAACACGTTAAGAGGAACTCCAATGACAAATAGAATCGGTCGAATCGGTCAACGGAACTACTGATTATAGAAAGAAAACGAAGAGAAAGGGTATTCGGAATGCATGCAAAGGTGAAAAGTTTCTCGATCGATATTACGAAAATAATCAACCGTTGTACGTTGCTCTTCGCGATCTTTCGACGTCCTTAAGATTTTCACCAAACGGAATACTAATTTTCTTCTTCGTTTCGTCGCCGGTACGTAGAATGGTGATACGAACATACGTGATAGACGCTCAAACTACCTTCGCTTCCTCCTTCCGCCCCTTCTTCTATCTTCTCTTCTTCCTCTCACCCACTTTTATTTGCTCTTATCTATCTATCTATCTCTCTCTCTCTCTCTCTCTCTCTACCTCTCTCTCTCCTTTTCCGATCTCACGTGTTCATTCTCCTCACCAAACGACCGTCCTCCTTCGTTAAATGCCTACAACTGCCCGCAACTGCTGCCGACCGAGCAACGAAAACCCTGGAGCTCCTGTGAAATATCCGGACGTGGCCGAACTTTTCCGAACTAATTGTGACGTGTGCAATGATGGCGCTGAATTTAAATGAGCCCGCTAAATTTAAACGAAATAATATTTTTTTTCTATATTATCGACACATAGCACATTTCCTATGTTTTTGTACGTTTATAATGCCAATAAAAAAGATTAATTCATTTATTCTTTATTGCGAGATATTCGTTATAATATTTTTATATTTATTTTTGAAAATCCTTTTTAAGAAATTATCCTTTCGCCTTATTTGTTACAATCTTTGTACATAATTCAGTATATCGCTCTCTCTCTCTCTCTCTCTCTCTCTCTCTCTCTCTCTCTCTCTCTCTCTCTCTCTCTCTCATTCTTTAAAAGTATATTTTTAATAACATTAATATAAAACGATATACATAGAATAATTACAGATTGCAATCGCATCAAATATTTCATACAGAGATAAAGTTGTGTATATATACACACGACATTTACAGAATATGTTCCACGACAATTCTTCGGCTAAATATTTTTATTCATTAGTTTATTTGATATATTTGTTAAATTTCTTTTATATGGAATAAGTTGATACGGTGTACTTAATTACAAAGCAAATATATCATTTCCCAACGATGTATTATTACGATATAACCTTCAACTATATACAATATAATAATGCTTTTTTATAAGTTCATGGTAAAACTGGAAGAACAAGAGAGTATTCGTATTATATTTACATACTCATAAGCAAAAACTATAAAAAGTCGGATAGAAAAATATATAAAAGCTATTCTTAATAGTTTTGATTATACACGTATACACGTAAAAATAATGTTTATGGTATTTTTGCTTACATATTGAATTCTTTTGAAAACAAAGAGATCTATATAAATTTGGTATTTTAATAAAATATTATGTATTCTTTTGCTCGTCATTTCATTTGTTTTCATTATTTCTGTTATGTTTATGATTGCCATTTAATATAATCGTATATTTCACCAAATAATATTGTTTAAGAAAGAATCAATATATTTATGATCCAAACTTCTCTGTATCTGATCCAATTTCTCCAAATTCGTATCCTCCTCTACCATCCATTTGTAGGTAAAACTGCAATCGAATAGACCAAATTCATTATTAATAATTAATTATTTTTTAAAAATACATAAATAATTGTCTATGTTGTAAATAATGACAACTGGTGGAAAACAATTCGTTCGTTACCTCGTGATGTTTCCAAAGAGACCGTCTATGAGAAACAGTAAATAAAGTAATATTTGCATCTTTACAATAAGAATACATAGAGTCTTCGACGTCGACGCTAACAGCACTTGTACATTCATCTAATATTGCAAATTGCGGTTTGTGGTAAAACAATCTAGCCATCTACAAATATATTAAGATTCACTAAGTAATAGAGATATCTTACATTTAAGTTCATCTATTTGATGATACAATATTTAATTAAATTATTTACCGCAATACGTTGCTTTTCACCTCCTGATAAAATATCCATCCAATCGCCTACAGCATCCCATCCTTGATTTTCAGAATCTTCTTGAAAATTTCTTTTCAGAAGATGACTTAATTGTACTAAATTTAAAAAATTCTGCAAATCTTCGTCGCTCATTTGTCCACGTCTGACCATTTCTGCTTTAGTATGAGGATAGATAACTTGGTCTCTTAAAGTACCCAATGTCATGTAAGGACGTTGTGGTATATAAAATAATTTTCCACGTGGTGGTTTTGTAACTGTACCACCCCAAACAGGCCACAACTGATTCAATATAAAAGAGAGATATACAATTAAAAATTATTGGCTTATTAGATAATGTACAATAAATAAAATAAAGATGAAAGATATTCACCTCTCCAAGAATTCTGAACAAAGAGCTTTTCCCACAACCGTTTGGACCACAAACTATTACATTCATGCCAGATTGAACTTCGAATGTCAATTCTTTAATAAGAACGTCTCCATTTGGTGTTACAAGTGGAACATGTTCGAATCGTATAATATTATCTTTTGCAACAATCTTTCCTGCACCTGGATGAACTTTTGAATCATCATTCAAGTCTGTGATCATTGTTCTAACATATTTTCCTGAATTCAACTCATTCAGTACATTTTTTATTTCTGTAACTCTTGCTGTGAAACCTGCTAATCTTGTTATCTCTCTGCTTGCTAATATGAATACACCTATTGCTTCTGCAAATTTTACCAACATTCTTCCATATGTATAATAATGTTTAAATCGATGTTCAGAGGAGCCTGAAAGAACGGCATGATCTTTTTTAAAGAATGGTATACTCACGGCATAAAATCCAACTACCATTGCCAAATCTGAAAAAAGAAACAAATTTTTAACAAATATTATTTTTATTAGATATATATGTCTTGTTTATTTATTAATTTACATCTTCCAATGAAATTGTCCAATATCCCTATTAAAAATTTGAATTCCAAAAATTTACGAAGATGTGTAATCTGAAACAGAATAAATATGTATATTGTTATATAAATAATAATATTATAAATGTGTATATTGCTATATAAATAGTAATATTGCCATATAAATTTTTTTGTTCAACTTACCAATTTGTGAAAACTAGTTAGCAAAGTTAATTTCTCTCTATTATTTCCTTGGTAAAATGCTATTTCTTCCGAATTCGTTATTAAGCGTGAATTGATATGTCGATATTCACCTTCCAACTGCTGTTCTTTCATAGTCATTTGTGCCACTGGCCTTCTCAAGGTGGTTATACAAGTACCAGCTACCAGTAGATATGAAGTCAACAAAAGTGGTGTCTATAAAAAGAGAAAAAAGAAAACAAAAACAAAAAGAAAAAATATCAAATAAGCAAGGAGAATAAAAAGCACGTTTCTTTAAGTCTATGGAATTGAACAATGCATAAATATGGTATAAATATTATAATATATTAATATACTTGTCCACTTAGATTAGTGGTGAGTTTGGAGGCATATACAATAATGTCAAAAAGTGGCTTCATTATATTTCCATATAAGTCTGTAAAACATTCGCAAAATTTATCTATATCAGTTGTTAGTAGTTGATCTGGATTTGCAATACGAGCATCTAAATTATTCATTTTATAATATGTAAAGCCCCTGCAAATAAAAAATATATGTTATTAGTATTTAATATTAAAGAAAAATAATATTTATTTTATAATTCTCCGTGAAAGCATAAATTTGAATATGTAACTTCACAATATCATTTCATAAGAAATTGTTTGTGTAATTGTAAATTGTTTCCCAATCCAGAGAATAATAATCAATATCAGATTTGAATAATTATTCTAACTTTTAACTTTTCACGATGACATATCATTTAAAATTAATTATCAATTCTAATAACTAATTAAAAATGGTAATAAAACTTACTTAAGATATTGATTCATTAAATAATGTGTTAGATTTGTGCGCAATCTTAATTTCATTTCGCTTATACTATATTTCATAATATTGGTCACAATTGCTACCTAATTAAATAAAATTATATTAAAATATATAATAATTCTTTTCAACAAATGTAAGATTGTTGGACAATCTAAATATAAAAAATATATCAAGAATCAGTTAGTTACTTACACTAGGTAATATAATGACAAATTTTAACAGAAGTTTCTTGAATAAATCAAAATTCATAGTGATAATTGATCTAAAAAAAATATCTTCCATTACTGAAAAAAAAATCATTGGAAATAATTATAAAAAACAATTAATACGTTTCAATAAGAGTGCTCATATTTATCAGCCAAAGATCACATATGGTTCTAGCAGTTAAAGAACCAGCGATAAGCAATAAAAAAAGAAATTCAGTTGATAATACTCCAGGAATGCCAATAGTCAGGAGTTTATATAACTCTTGCAAAAATACTTTGTCAACTTGTACTTTTGGCCCTTTTGATTTTTTCTATAAAATTAAATACTTCATTATTTGTATTTTCTTTCTTTTTTATATATATATATATATAATTGCCGAAAGATTACCTCTTTGATGATATATTGTATTTCATTAGTAGACCACACATTTCTACAAATGAAACAAATCTCTTACTAAGCACGATTAAGATATTTGTAATATTATCAATTAATTACCTGGATTTTGCAGAATGTTTCCTTCCTTTTTTTTTTAACAACCATACCAAAGTACTAATCGTTACGGTTCCAACTAAAGCATATTTAAATGTGTGTTTACTAAGTCCTGGTGCCATCGTGTTCTTTATGAATCTTTTTCGAACTAAACTTTTCTACATCTATTACGAATGTAAACTACACCAACTTCACTTTTACAGCGTAAATAGAGAGGGGATTTTTTAATTTGCTATTCAAAATGATAAAACCTTGAAAACATTCATGAATTTAATTTTAAGCAGTACCATTAATATAAGAATATATTATAATTATTAGCAAAACATGAATAATGTATGATGGAAAAATATTCATAATGAAAGAGAATTAAAAAAAAATAAATATAGAAGAAAGAAAAGAAGAAAAACAAATATGTACATATATAAAAAATGACAATGATCGTTTTAAATAATGAATGAAAAAAATTTATTTCCAAATCTAGAACATTTTTTCGTGAAATATATATAATAAATCGATTTACAGATTTTACACCACGTAAATATTATATCTACATTTCAATCAATGATAAAAGCATATAAATTTCATCAACCAATCATATAATAGATGTAATGAAGTTAATCAATTTTGATATGTCATATAGTTTTACAATTGGCAAATATTTTTCAATTAACAGAAGGAATCACTTTGATATTTTGAAGATAACATTAAACATAATATAGCAAGACAAATATAGGAAGATAAATATTACAGAAGTAAATTGGAATTAAATCGACAGAATAAGTGGGGATAGTTTAGTTAGTATTTAAAGATACGTGATGGTGTTGCAATCGCACGTGTGAAACAACTTTTATAGAATTTTCCAATCTTATCGAATATTCCTCTTAGGTAGTTTACGATTGTGGTGATTGTAATCTTTATACAGCTTGCCCAAGTGATATCTTTCAGTGATTATTGGTTTGGCCTGGTCACATAAAAAAAAAAGTGTAAAAAGAAATCGTGTATTTCTGAAAAGAAGAAATGCCTGATAGTGGTGCGGTCTATCAACCTACCACCGTAGGATATACGTATGATAGTGGAGGTGACGGTACCGGTAGTGCAGGTGGAATAAGAAGTGGTTTTTGGAGAATTGCATCAAGGCATAAGATTAATTCTAGAAAATGGCTAGAATGGACGTTAGTATCAGTTGGATTGTCCTTCTTCGTCGTTGGACTCACCACAATGCTCGTGAGTCTGGTCTCATCCGACGACATTAATCAGCGAACTACGGAGGTGATTAATAATTTTCTAGAATTTGCTTTTTCTTATCATTCTCTTCCTTTCATTCTCTGTTTCTCACTCTCTCGTGTTCATCCGTCTTTTAAATGACATTCTCATACCTCAGAGTATCTTCCTCGCTGCTTCGTGATAAAGGATTGCTCCCACTGATAAGGTAATACCAGTGGTGAGTATGGAGATAACACGAATGATAGCGGGATTTATTGACCAGTATCCTTCGCAGCATTTAAAAAAAAAACAACTTCTTGTGATCAAATATATAAAATTGCTTTAACATTGATCATAGGTAAAGCAGGAGTCATCAACGCATTCAACTCTTCTAGCAACGGAGAATGTCGAAGAAACTTCAAGAGGATCTGTAGCAATAGGAGCAGTCATGATGTTTGTTGGAATATTATTGTCTATAGCTTGGGCATGGCTTCGATTCTTCCAACGCAGCAAATCACCACGGAGTGGAATTACAGGAGGTAGTGGTCAGGTGAGAACAATCTAAAGAAAATGTTCGTTTTACTTGAGTTTTTTTACCGGGCACCCTCTTTGTTTCGTATGTTCGTTTTCTTATCTTACTTACGCGTTGCTATGAGGAAAGATGTTGGGCGGTTTGAATCCATCGACTGACTTGCTGGTGGGTTCCACTTCGCAGTACGGGCCAGTACTTACGGAGTTGCCGAGTCAGCTGAAGTTAAAAGAAGCAAATATACATGAGACGCTAGTAGCACCACTTTCCGATCAAGAAGAGGAGACCCTTACTCTAATGTTGGATCCTAATACATCTACAACGCTTACTGTTGACCCTAATAGTGCTGCTAACCAGATTCCAGGTTGAGTACATTCATTCACCACACTGAATGCAATAGAGTGACCTGAAGTGAACATTGCTTTACTTTTATAAATCTGATAGTATTTATCAGAAACTAAATGCTTACATTTTCTTACAAGAGAAGAAAATCTTGTTTTTAAATCTCTATCTACCCACAATGATGAGAATCATTATATAAAAAACATCAAGTTGTAAGTTAATATTTAATATTAATTGGCTATATCATCTATTTTCACAGTCTAGAGCTTTTAGTTATACAAGTCTATATCAATATACGTCATACAAGTAATGATGTGAGATCTCATTTTTAGAGTCTTTCATAATATTTAGTATATATTTCTTTGCTATTGCCTGCACATTCCTCTACTCCGTCCATTACTGTTAATGATTTCTTACCTGCATTGGATCCAGACGTTATAGATAAATAAAAAAACACATAGACTGCAAAAAGTCAAATAATTCATAATATCATATATATAATAATTTGAAAAAGTGTGAAAGACAATATTCTAATATATTTAATTGTTTGTTAATAATAAACAGCACAATTGATTTACAAATAATTGTGTTTTGTGTTTTTTAATTTATAGTACATAAACGAGAGTGACACATACAATATTTATTTGAAATATAATAATTTTGATGCAAGGCACAAAATGAAGAAAATACGAAAGTACTTATTATGTAAATTCTTCATACATATTGTATTTATAATTTTATAATTTTTATTCTTATTAATATTCTGCATAAAGTATTTTCTGAAATTATATCTAAGTTATTAGTTTTATATTCAAATAATAATTAAAAAACAAAAAGTTTTCTATATGATACATTATATTTCTTTTTCTATATTTCTAATCATTTTTATTATATTCTATATTCTTTTATATTTCTATTTTTCTATTTTTCTAAATTTCTTATTATAGTTTTATTTTAAGTTTTCTAACATTTCAAAAATGGTTTTATTTTTAATCTAAAAATGTAAAATTTCTTCAGTAATTATAATTTTATTTACATATTTTAGATAACATTATACAGAAGGCACTGTATAGTAATTAATTTGTGTATAAGATATGCATGCATTTTTTTATTATATTGTTGTTGTTATTAATATATGTATATTTCTTTACATTTTATATACTATATTAATACGTTTTTTTAACTATTGTATATTATTCTTGTGTTTGGTAGATTATACTTCCTTTATTGACTTAGTTTTATTATGATTCCCATTTCCAATTTATTCAACATTAATTCTTATCAATAAAGAATATGTGTGTACAAAGGGGAATGCATAGATTATACTTCGTGAAATGATAAACATTATATATTATATTTTAATTTATAATAAGAAAGTAATAAAATAGTCAATTTAAATGCTCATGCCAATTTAATTAATTATGTGAAAAGTGAATAAAATGTCTGGATATATCCCATGACATAATATATTCTGAATTTTATATGTATTATCCTTTCCTTTTAATTTACTTATAATAGTAAAAATCTACAAAGGAAAAGTATGTTTTTGCTGATTGGACATAGTTATTTCAACTATTTTATTTACATTTATTTTTTAGGATTATTTGTGTAATAAATTATTTTTTATGTAATTTATAATATAAAAACATGTAGTATTATTGAATTATTATAATTATATGTTACAAGAAATAAAATAAATTTTTTTCTATACTTTATTCAAAAGTATTCAGAATTGCTTAATTTTATAAGGACATTAAAAGAATTGATAATATTTTGTTTAAATACTGTCTGGATACAATGCAATCGTAATATTAAGCACATTTAAAAAATTTTTTTGTATTATGTTTCATAATACCCATTCCTACACTATTTTATGTACACATTAATGCTTACAATGAAATAAACACCTTTAGGAACATATGTTTCATTAATAAATTAATTAACAAATCTTTCTTTTATTTTTAAATTCGGCAAAAATTTTATATTCGTTACAAAAAAAGACTCTCAGATTTAATTAAAGATATACATCTTTCTTTAACTTTGTAGGTATACCAAATGTATTTATATAATATACGAGTATAAATATGAATATACCAAAATATTTGTGATTTCTTTATATTTATAATATTCACACTTCCAATAAATCTGGAAAAATAATTTAATGTCAATATTAAACAGGATTCCTTTGTAGATATGCTTTCATTACAACATCTGTTTGAAGATTGGCTATGTCTATATACTCCGTATTCTTGCATCCAACCATGGGACATCTACACAAAATTTTTTAATTTGTACAAAGCTCAAAATAGATGTGTGTGTGTGTGTGTAAACAAAGTATGAAAAGATTCATTTTTTCTACCACTTCTAAACCATTAAATCCTTCATTGTTATATTTTGTATGCAGTACTTGCCTTGTTTTCCTATTTACTTTTAACAAAGCCATGATAGTTTCACGATCATAAGTATGTCCACATATAATATTTTTCATTGGATCCTTTATCCTCATTTTTGAAATAGGATCTATTATATTTATGGAACCTGACAATTGTAATTCTTCATCATTGTTGCTTTTTTCAGAATCCTGATTTTTGTTTATATCTGCTCACGGTAAAACCATAAAATATTAAAAATAATGTTTATAATGTCATTTCTTTGTTTTACATTATTTGCTTACCGCTCAATAATGCTTCCAATTGTCTATCAAATTCCAATAGTCTTTCATTCGTGGATACATTAATATTCATTTTAGATATAGCTTTCTCATAATCCTAGTATTATACAAAATAATTTTTCAACTGTATTATATACTTTAAATTTAATATATAATATTTTACCTTGATAATTTTCTGTATACTTTTCTCTGTAATTTTACTATCATTATACTGATTTAAGATATCTTCCTTTATTTCTTGAATCATACTTAATTTAATATCTATTTCACAGTTCTTTTGTACCACATCTTTCAAATCATCAATTATCTTCTCTCTATCTTCTGCAAATTTTTAACCTATATATACTAATAAATTATATAAATTAAGACAAAGCTTAAAAAAATATAATAACTTACGAAAATATAAAACTATATTTGTAGCAGTTTTTATATAACACTCGTACAATTCTTCTGCTACTTCTTTCGATTGAGTCATTTTCTTTATTACAATTCTATGACATATTTTTTTAATTCAGATAGAAATAGAAATATGTAAACATGATTAAAAGTTTACTTTTGCGCCATCTAGACTTCATAATGAAAGGGAGGGGGTATCCTCGCCAAAGAATTACTATGCTGCAAGACGATATTTATGTTCATTTGGTAGATGTATTTATGGCGCGAAATACTGTGGAAAATGAGTAAAAAATTGAAATTAACAGCTTTGTCGACGTCGAGATCTTTGAGATCTAGTCAACGAATTAATGATGTAGCGTTTTCAAAAGAATCCCCTTATTTTGATCAGAAAAATGATCATACGTCTATGGTAGATCATGTCAAAAACAATAACTCAATGGAAATTCAAAATAAAACTGATGATGAAATTGTGTCGGAAGCGATTAATGAATCTAAAAAATCAAAGAGCAGAAGAGTTACCAAGAAACGAAGTGTACCGCTAAAAATAGAATATGAAGAATTAAATGAAATTGAACGAAAGGGTGAAAGTGATAAAGAATTTCTTATGCCAAAAATAAATAAAGAAAAGGATGAAAAACTTGAAAAAGTAGAAAATACATCTGGTTGGATACCATCCAATTGGAAACGTATGTTAGAAAATATACAAGAAATGCGAAAATATAAAACTGCACCAGTAGATGAGATGGGCTGTCATAAATGTCCGGATCCAAATGCTACTGATTCAATTTTTAGATATCAATGTTTGTTAGCATTGATGTTAAGCAGTCAAACTAAAGATCAAATAACACATGCAGCTATGAAACGTTTAATTTCTTATGGTTGTATACCAAGTATTATAATAGCTACACCTAATGATGTCCTTGTAAAACTTATACAACCAGTTGGATTTGCAAACGTAATATTTTTGATAGTGATATTTGTGAGGATTAATTTCAATGTAATATTGAGATACTACTTTATTTCTAATTATTATTTTCAGAGAAAAGCTGAATACATCAAAAGAACTTCTGTTATTTTAATGGATAAATATAACGGTGATATTCCAAAGACTATAAAAGAATTGTGCGAGTTACCTGGAGTAGGACCAAAGATGGCACACATTTGTATGCAAATAGCATGGGGAGAAATAAGTGGTATCGGTGTAGATACACATGTACATCGTATTTGTAATAGACTTAATTGGGTAAAAAAACCAACAAAAACACCGGAAGAAACTAGAAAAGAACTAGAAGAATGGTTGCCTAAAGATCTTTGGAATGAAATAAATCATCTCCTTGTTGGGTTTGGACAAGAGATTTGTTTACCTCGTTTTCCTAAGTGTAAAGAATGTCTTAATAAAGATATCTGCCCTTCTGTTGGAAAAAAATAAAGTAGAAGTAAATTAAAAGTATTATTATGTATTTTTATTAAAGTTGCATTAAAAATATTTTTCCTATAATTAAAAACAATATTTATACAAAAAAATAAAGTACACAACAATAAAAATATTAGTGCTTCACTTTCTTTTTAAATTTCCCTTCTCGCTTTTTTAATATTTTCTGTTGTTTTTTCTTCTTTTTAATACTTTGCCTTTTATTCTTGTTATGTTCTAATCTATTTTTTTGTTGGAATGCTTTACTTTTTTTTACTTCTTTTAATGCAGCTTGTTTAATAGCTCGTTTTAAATCCTTTGCTGATTCAATATTTTTATCTTCCATTCCCTGTATAGAAATTTCTGCTGTAGACTTCCCATCAGCTTCTACATTTTCTTCCCTTTCAGATTCTTTCTTATTGTCAATTACTTTGTTTATTCCAATACATTTATTCTTTTCATATAATGAATCAATATCCATTTCTAAAATGCTAACCATATGATTTTCTGTTTCAAATTCTTGTTCTGACAATAACTTCTCAAGTTCTGGTACATCACGATTTGATAATAATTTTTTGTAACGTTCACGTGCCTAAAAAGTATAAATATTATTCAACAATTTTCAAAGTCATAAATAACATGGTCTAAATACACAGTATGATAGAAAAAACATACATCTTGTTTTATTCTTTTTTTTTCTTCTTTCAGTTGCTTTTGTAACTCCTCTTGAGCTTTCTTTTGTCGTTGAACTTTGCGCTTATGAAAACCTCCTAAAAATTGTCTAAAAATATTTTCGAATATTATTAACCTTGATATAAAATAATAACTTTAAAGATTTTTTATATATATGTATTTCATTGAACGTATACTTACCGTCTTTTATTCTCGTCAAATACTAAAGTAATATTTTTTCGTTTATTTTGCTGTTTCTTTTTTTTATTTACGTTTAACATTTTTGCAAGTACATAGTACTACATCTAAAATTTGTCGCTAGACGTCGCTATTGACATTATTGCTACTGCTATATAACGGAAATACATTGAAAAAGCGGGAAATATCTTTTCCATGCATCTGACTATAAACAATTGCTATAATATATTTTAAATTCAATTATAATATAATTGTTTTTTTTTTTTTTTTTTTTTTTTTTTTTTTTTTTTTTTTTTTAATAAAAACATAACAGAATTATTAATTTCAATATGAGAATTAATCCATATATTATCGATATAATATACGATCATATCAATATTACATTTTTTAAAGTGTCGTATAACTCTTAAGACGCGTTAGATAGAATAATATTTTTCCAACCTTCGTCGTTCGATAATGCCAACAAGAAGGACCATTGGAAGGCGGATGCGAGATTATTACGTCAGTCTCCTTTCGTACTCCGTGGAATAAACATCGAAGTACGCTTTTTATATCAATAAACGTCGAAATAGACACTTTCCGTACCGTTACATTTAATCATTTTATAGATACGATTATTTTATAATTATTTAAATGCATTCGGAGTACGATGAGATAATAATTAAACAATATTACATTCCATAAAGCGTCGCATAGTTCTTAATATGCGATCGATATAGAATAAATTTCTTTCGGTCTGGTCGATTGTTTAATGTCAACAAGAAAGAACATTGGAAGGATCATGCGAGTTATCACGTCAGTCTTCTTTCGCACTTCAAGGAATAAACGTCGAAATAGACGCTTTCCGTATCGCTACATTTAATTATCTTATAGATACGATCATTTTATAATTATTTAAACAATGCAACGATGCACTTGGAGTACGATGAGATAATAATTAAAAAATATTACATTCCGTAGAGCACGTACGAAATTACATTTACGGAAACATAAATTTATACGTGATAAACGCAGATTAGGGAAACGATGATTTTTAAATTTATACATAAAAGAAGTAGACCTTGCAATAATGTCGAAATAAAATCGATCATGCAAAATAGAAACAAGTTTAAATTCGGATAGGAATCATTAATAAATAAAATTATTTTACTAACATTTAAATAATAAAACATTTTTACTAACATTATAAAGATCGTAAGATACAATCGATATAAAATAAATTCAATTTAATCTTTTGAGAAATATAAATCGCAAACTTAGGAGAGTATAATTAATAAATAAAATTATTTTATTAATATTTAAACGTTAATACCTTCAATTATCTTTGAGATCTGAATTATTGCTAAGCTCATGTCACTCTAGGAATTAGAATAGTTTTTAAAATAGAGTTTCACTCAGCTCGTGGGCCTTCAGACAACAATTTATACATGGTAAGACCTAGTTCAGTAGTAATCGCAGTATAAAAGAATCTTATGTAATATAAGAATAATATATAATAAAAGAATATAATATAATACCTGTACTATCGAACGAAATGACTACATGTAATAGTTTAAACAATTATTCTACATTTATTGTTTTAGATTAATTACTCTAGTTTTTCTAGGGTGGGGGCTCTTAGGTGTGGGCCCTTGGATGGGCACTTTATTTCAGAAGAGAAGAAACGAGTTCTTTTTGTCCTAATGCGTGCACACGTTTTATAACATCTTCTAAATTCATTCAGATTTTTCGTCGAAGGATCTAATTATCATCGATAGGCGGAGTTCTCATTAACGAATCGATTTTTTTTCATTAATTTCTTTTCATTAATTTTCCATTAACATGGAGCGTTCCATCATTGATGGGCCGACCTATTAGCTAGGATCATCGTCCAAGGTCAAGATTCATCATCGAGGGATTAAATTTTTACACGGATGTTTGAGAATCTTTCCGCACTTGATGTGGAGAGATATCCTTTCTTAATGACAGAAAGAACACACGCATTTGTCGACGGGCATATGCGTAGGTGTTCGTGAATGCGAGATGAAGTCCTACCGAGAACTGCGCTTTGACTTTTGACATACGACCGACCGTGCTTAATATTCGTAAGTAGAGTCTTATCCATCTCCTGTTAGCTGAGAAGCCTGAAGCTCCCGAAACAGAAAGGCATCTCTGTACGCGGATTTTAGAATAAAGTCACCGTTACTCCGTGTGTCTCTGTAAGCAACAACCTCCACGTAGTGGGGTCGATATTAGTTGCGATATATTGAAATCTAAATCTTGATTATATAACACAATTACTACCGGGCGAATAGCTGTATATTTTAGTGTGGTTTCAAAATCTCTGCTTTCTGATTCTAAGTAAACATTAAAGTACTTACATTTTGTATTACAAATTATATATTAGTAGATGAATATTATAGATTGTATAGAATTTTAAAATTATTTCTTAAAATTATTGACTCATGTAATATCTATTAATAGATAATTAAATACACTTTTTCATTTGTATAAATTTATCTAGAAATAAAAAATATAAAATTTATACAATTAACAAATATTTTTCAATGAATTTATCTTCAAAGAAGTATAATCTAACATATGATTTTTTATTACTTTTATCAGATGTACTACTATTTTTACTAGATACAAAAAGTTCTGTCATAAACTAACTCAATTGTTAGGTTATACGAGAGAGGATTATAACCTATACAAGTTTATACATCGATACAATAGGCGCATAGTGAAGACAGTGTCTCTCTATTATGCTTATAGTTCATAAATTATTTATACCTGTCGCTGAAGTCGCATACACTACAAGCGATAGTTAATGAACAGCCTTAAAAATAGATATAATTGCGGTAGAGATATGTTTACAGAAATATATTAATTGCGTGGATACCTTTAAATCAAAATAAATGTAATATTAAAGTAAAACGAAACAAGAAGCAGTAACATTAAAATAATAATATTTATGATATTCATTAAATGATTAAATGAATGTTGAAATTTTAGTTTACTTTAATTTAACGCGTATTTTTTATTGCTCTTTAAACTTTTTATTTTCTAAATTCAATAAAAGATATTTGAAAAAGTTTTCTAACCCATCGAATGTCAGCTATCGGCCAAGCAGTGCGTATATTGTATAATGTAAAATACGTAAACATACTCAAACCAATTTCTGGATCTCGTCATTTGGCAATTGCTATGTATAGAGATTCTTTTCTAAATTTATTAAAAGAAATAGAAAATATTATGTAATAAAAACTCTAGATGTATTATAGCCTATAAACCTATAATAAAATTACAATAAAATGCATCAAGTCATATGATACAATAGATAGTTTGTTAGAATTAATATCTAGCTTATTCCAATTAATAACATTCTTAATGTTTTTTTGCTCTTATATTTTATATTATATACTATTTTTTAATAATAAGTAAAAAAATTAATACATCTATTGGCGTAGTTACCAAAAATGACGCATTGCGCGTGCGAAGTGGGAAACGTTCAACTACTTTGGCGGCAAACAAAGCATCATATTATTTAAATTTACCAAATTGACACGAAATCTGTTACTTATTCTTCGTCCATGATAAATCTTAATAATTAATACTTTCAATTATTTTCTATTTATTTAAATTTATTAAATTTATTAATAGTAAATGAAATTTTTAAATTTCAAAACTTTGATCATTCAATTATGTCGAAAACTACATATCTGAATCAACATGATCAGTTGTAATTTTTTTATAGAAGAACGATAAGTGACCAGGAGTAAATATTCTTAGAAAAGATTTACTTTTATTCTTATTAGAAAATAAAATTTTATTTTATACTTTCTTATTTAAATGCATTATTAATTCTAAGAGGAATGTTTAGATATAAGATTTTAAGAATAAGAAACATTTATAGAAAGTTAAAATCAATTATTAATGATCCTTTAATTATAAAATTTACTCTTTGAAAGATAAGAAATATTTAATTATAAGTAGTTATAAATAGTTTCTTTATTAACAGAAAGTCTTTTGATTATATAAAACGTAAAAAGATTATTTTTCTTTCTTCAAGTAAGCAAGTCTAGTAATATAATTGCTTTTGCTACATTATTTTTCACCTATATTAAAATTGATTAAAATGTATTAAATACTATTGATTTTTTTTTTTATATTTACTAGATAAAATTAGAATAATCATTAATT
Source organism: Vespa velutina (assembly GCF_912470025.1). NCBI lineage: Eukaryota > Metazoa > Arthropoda > Insecta > Hymenoptera > Vespidae > Vespa > Vespa velutina. The sequence continues at coordinate 3,331,222 of NC_062198.1, read as the reverse complement.
TGAGTCTCTAAAAACAGCAACCACCATATAGTAAAACCCGGTCAATTGATGCATATGTAAGAGATTGCAAAGCATGTTTACATTTCCACATGTCCTAACTACAGATTATTGTTTTTGACTAAATGGTACATGCATAGGAATTTTATATTAATATATAATTAATATATATAAAAAAAAGTAATATAAAAGTCAAATAAAATATTTTAAAATAAAATAAATATTTTAATATAAACTATATGTATAACCTAACTTTTTAATATTTAGAACTATATGTATAACCTAAAAAATTGTATGACAGGTACATATATACATCAAAAGTATACATATTGATAAAATAAAACTTAAATATTGCTTAAGAAATCATTTTTAAATGTATTAAAAAATTTTTTAAACTATACATTATATGTTATAACATATAAATTCCGCATGTAAAAAAAATTAAACACAGCTTCACTATATGGCAATTAGGAAAAATTGTAAAATAATCTTATATTAGTAAGAAATGGATACACAAGTGCTGGAAGCTTGTCACGTAACGTAACAAAAGAGAAAAAGAAAAGAAAATCAACAACGTCCGATACAGGAAGTACCGGGCACCCAACGATGGAAACTCATTCCTGGTTCCTTCCTCCCCACCATCGTGTCGATCGCTGCGCTACTCACAGATTGAGGTGTGGCCAGTGAGGGCAGCCATTTTCTTGACTTTCTGTCGCTTAAGATTTCAGGTAAATGCGTAATTATTTCTTAAATAATGTCGATCGTAGTAATGCGAGAGTGTGTTGTGTTTTGTGCTCGCGTGCTCGCAGCGTGTTATCCATAAATTAATATGAGTTCGGGGTTGAAGTCTGTGCTTTAATGAGAGGAGAGAGAAAAAACTTCACCTACGGATGCCTAGGGAGAGGGCTGAGGGAGTGCCATGCGTTACGAATTTACTTCATGACGGCGAGTCATCTCGATAAAAGCGAATTCTTTTTACTTTATATAAATGCGGCCAGCTTAAAGCGTCACGTTACGTTTCAAATGACATTCTTTGCATATGCAAGAGAAATGTTCTCTTTCCTCATTGATGCGCATTTGTGAATTTATTCGTTCAGTGGACTCTTCCTACCTCCAGGGCTTCGGACCCCTGCATCGCTATCTTATCCTGCCTGCCCTGTCGTACTATGCCCCACCCTACCCCACTCCATCAGTCTACTCTATTCCATTCCATTCCAACCCACCTCGCCTTTCCTCGCACTCTCAGCGCCCTCACGTCCGGCTTCCCCTTTACTCTTCTCCTCTATGTTTCATCCTAGCTAGCTCACCGAGCAGCGATGCATCTTCCATTCGATGAGTGGACTAAGATTTTTTTCCTATAATCATATCTTCGATTTGCTCGTAGAGATTACGTTTCTAGTTTCTAGTTTAGTACTTTTTACCTATTCGTCTTGTTCGTCGGCAAAAGGCAGCCTTTCGCAGAGATAAAAGGTCGGTATATACTTTGACGTCTTGGAATATTACGTCGTGCTCGCGTACGAAAAAACCGTACGCTTCTCTTTTTTCAATCGTCCTGACTAATCATATTCAGAGATGTTTTTCCACGAAATCATATAATTGCGTATTCAATTTCGATCGTCCATTGATTTCTTTTATTTTCTTGTTTAATTTTTTCTCTACAAATAGTATATACTGCCTACCCTGCTCAGCATTGCGACTCGTTGTTGACTCATATTCTTTTGCTATACGATATGAACATAAGATATTTTCTAATCTATTCATTTAAATTCTTCTTCCAAGGTATCTGTATTGTGCAGTTTTGCATAACTTCAAATGTTTTAAATACAATATGTGATATATATATATATATATATATATATATATATATATATATATTGCATAAACGAAGTTGGGTTTCCTTATGTCAAGTAATATATTTCTTTACCATCTATGTAATACGAGTACCTATTGGTAGTTTGATCTTTTGCTCCACGAAAGTGATCAGATAGTCTTTATTTTTATTGAATGGTATGGCTATTGCATTGCACTATAAGCTTAAAAGAATTAATTATAAAATCATAATTTATAATACGAACGTATAAAATGATAGAAATTACTGTTTCGTATTGGCATACAACATTTTAATATAAAATATAGTCATTCATATAATGAATGAAAGAAAATAGAAATAGATTTTAAAAATTCATACACGTATATATACTTATCTTATGTACTCAAAAGATAAGGTCGATTAAAATTCTTCTCATACACATTCGAAATACTTCTTTTATTTATTTAGCTTTGGTAAAATATATAAGCATACTTCACCATGTCTTTAAAAAAGATGATATGAAATTTTAAATTTAATATATATTTAATTTAATATTCTTCAGTTTTCTTTTTCTTTTACTTTTTTTTTTTTTTTTTTTTTTTTTTGAAAGGGCATATAATAATAAGGCATCCTGCATACTTGCAGATATAGTAATATCCAGTAAGAAGTAATGAATGATTCCTGTAGAATTATTTTAAGTACCATATTCACTTTGTATAATGCATATGTATATAAAGCAAATGTGTCTTTGCAAATATCTGTTAAAGGAAGTTTATTTATATATTATAAAAATTATTATTTTTAAACTTGAATACATATTTATATTTATAAATATTTGTCACTAGGATCATTCCTAATCTATATGATTGATATTATAACGTTTAACAAATTTGTACCATGTAATATATGCAGTATGAAAGTCTACTTTAACTTAGGTATGCTTTTCAAAATGTTTTTCATATAAGTATGTTCTGTCCTAATGCATGTTTAACGAACAATATCTTTTATTTATATGCATGTAATCTATAAAAATGTCATATTATTTAAATCATAAGGTATTGTCTTTTTATACACATTTTACACATACATCATATTTTAGAAAGTAAGTAATAGTTAAAGAAATTTTAAGTAATAGTTAATAGAAATTTTATAAATTCAATTGTTTTACCAAAATCAGTTTGCAAAACTATGTATTGATTTAATGAAGACTCTACCTTATGTGATTATATGATCTGTTATATGTGACGAAATTTACTATACAGTTATCAACTATTTTTAATTGGTTTCTTTTAATAATCCTATGAAATTAATTTATATATCTGTAAGACATTAAAAGGAAAGAGTTAAGAATGTTGATTGCACGATTAAAATATTGGGCAGTATTTCCTCTTAAATATTTACACAGAATTTTTATTATTTTAAAGAAAATATAATATACTATTTAAAAAAGTAGAACACATATTTACACAGAAGTATACACAGACAATTTTTGTTGTGTGGAATTTGAGTTAGTCTCACAGCTTCCTACTCATTCTAACATATAAAATGTCCACTTAAAACAGAGACGCTGAAAGAAAGACTAAAAACATGGGATGCAATGCGGGCCGATGCCTCGGTCCAGACGATACGGGGTACCCTGGATCAGGTACGACCCAGTCAATATCCTCTAAAGCTTCAACCCTCGTAGGTTGCTTCTCAAATAGCATTCAAGTAGATATGAAATTAAATGTGGAATCTAGGGAATTTTTACTACAATCATTATGTAAGTAGCTTGCAGTAAACAAATTAGAAATGACTCTTAGTGAATTATCTTCAATACAAAGTATTAAGAGATTTAACGATACTATTACTAGACAATCAGGATTGTGTTGTAATTCACTTAATATATGCAATAAAATTATAAATAGGTAGTGAATTCAAACTACGAGGTTTGAACTCTAGTCACTGTTTATGACAGTTTCAAAAGAGATCAGTAATGTCAAGTTACGCAAGTTCAAAAGTTTACCCTGACTTTTCCTAACTCTATCCTCGAAAATGCTTTTTAGTCTTGTCCATTTTTTTTTTGCAAATGCTGATCTTATATATGTTCTTAGTAATTGCTTACATTTTTTTATTATCATAAACAAAATAAAATTAAATATTGGTATCAAAATTATCTCCCATTTCTTTAGCAATTCTTACGTTTCTATATTTTTTGCATTGTTTTATATAATTTATATTATGTATGTTACACATTCATGCTGCATGTTGGTAGATATTTTTTGCTTTATTTTATAATAGATTGCAAATCTGATTAGATATATCTCTTTTTTTTTTATTATTATTTAAGAAGAAACCGGTTATTTATTTTATTAAACAATAATTATAGAATTCATATTATGATAATTTATTATCAATTTATAGTTATATAAAGTAATATTGTGTGTGTCGCAATCAAAATATCTAACATTTTAAGATGGGTATGTATGCATATGTCAACAGTTGATTCATTTAATTAATTAAGAATGTTATGTATATTGATATGTATCTGCAATAGTCAACAATTTGTTGATTTTATGGATTTACATATTCATTGGATTACATATTCATCTACCAAGTATATTCTCTCCAATTATTCTTTACAAATGTTGAACTACGTAATTTAACATAAAACTGCAAGTGTAAAAAATTTTCTTAAAGGATTATTAAACATAGCTATAAGAAAATATATTTATAACTAAAAATATAGCAGTTGAATAAAGAGCTATATTTCATATGCATATGAATCAATTTCGATACAATTGTGACGTATGTATAAATAGTGGAACTTATTATATGTAGTACATTAATGTACTACATTATCTTGATGTGCGATATAAACAATTAAAAATCAGTAGTATATAGGTAAGTTACCCATTAAGCATAGGATTTTCATAACTAAATCGTGGAACACTGCCCTTTAAGTTTTTTATGCATTATTGCTTTAGATGTGCATATATCTATGTTAGAAATACATGTAAATATATATGTCAATACAATAAAATTAATATTAGATAGTTATACATAGAATATTTTTTATATTTATTACACTTTTGTCAAATAATACACATGTAGAAAATTTAGAGAGTAATTTTAGTTACTGTAATTAAAATGTCTATAATATTATATCTGAAAATATATCTCTAAAATTTTAGAAAGGATATTTTATTCTGCATAAAATAAATTATATATTATTATTAAAATAATATTCATTATGATTCACAAACACGCACACGCACACACACACACTGTCGTCTTACATATTATTAATAATAAGACAAAAATAATATGAAATAATTACATAACTTTTTAATTTGGAGCTTTTTATTTTATATAAAGGCGCAAACTTTGAAATTCCTTAAGTGTTACAATAAATCTTAAAAATTATAGAAGTAGTAAAATGATTTCTGTGATAGTCTTTGTACAAGTTATTTTAAACCAAGATCAAGACAAGTAAAATAACCAAATAAATAAGAGCTATAATTTTTAAACTATTACTGTTTTTAAGAATAAAATAATTATTTTTATTGAATATTTATAACATTTAAAATTTTTAACAAAAGTCTGTGCCTATAATTTTAATCACATATATGAATGGATAAACACTTTGCAAGATTGTTACTAACTTATAACAATTTATTCTATCTTGCTTTTTGCATAATTGAAACTGTTACGCAAATTTACAAATTTCAACATTATTTTTGTATAAAAATTAAGTAGTCTTTAAAGGCTTTAACTTATTTATTAATATTTTTCATATGAACATGTATCTTAATTGTAGGATTCATGGCAGCCATTAGGAAGAAGTTAGTTATCGTGGGGGATGGTGCTTGTGGTAAAACATGTTTACTCATAGTCTTCAGCAAAGATCAATTCCCTGAAGTATATGTACCTACTGTCTTTGAGAATTATGTTGCTGATATCGAAGTGGATGGTAAGCAGGTATGTTAACATAATCAATATAATTTATTATTTTTTTTATCATGTCACTAATTTCTGATATATGAAGGTATAATATTTAATTATAGTGCATGCATATAAATATATATATATCTATGTCCACAGGTTGAATTGGCTCTTTGGGACACAGCTGGGCAAGAAGATTATGATAGATTACGTCCATTATCATACCCTGACACAGATGTTATCCTGATGTGTTTCTCCATTGATAGTCCTGATTCCCTGGAAAACATTCCTGAGAAATGGACACCAGAGGTGAAACATTTCTGTCCAAATGTACCCATTATTCTTGTGGGGAATAAAAAAGACTTGCGCAATGATCCTAATACTATCAAAGAGCTTGGAAAAATGAAGCAAGAACCAGTAAAACCAGAGGAGGGTAGATCCATGGCTGAAAAAATCAATGCCTTCGCATACCTTGAATGCTCTGCCAAGAGCAAGGAAGGAGTCAGGGAAGTCTTTGAGACAGCAACCCGAGCTGCACTTCAAGTGAGCCCATTTTAGTATTATTTCCTATACAAGGATATATATATATATAGGAATATTAGAAATTTTTCAGAACACGCGAATCTATTTAATTTATTTATTACTAATTGTTAAAATATTTTTTAAGTATTTTATTTTAGATATTCAAGTTTTATCTCATTTATTTTTTATAATCCTTCTTTATAATATTTCAAATTGATTGTTCTTTTTGATATTACATAAGTAATATGATATTTCAGGTTAAGAAGAAGAAGAAGGGAAGATGTAGGCTTCTTTAAAATGTAATGTCAGATGGGCCCAAAAAGTGGGTGAAATTATGGAATTGCAAAGCTAGCTGCAATAGAGCTAGTTGTAATACTGGAGGCCCCCAGTGAAGACCATAATATAATAACATCTTTTATCTTTAATTCTTTTACATAATAATCAAATCTACAAACATGTTCACATCAAAGCCACTGATTAACAAATCTTTCATGATACAGGACTTCTTTAACTATAATGAAATATGCTTCAAGTTTGAGCAAGTGAAAATTGTCATGTCAACTATTTACATTCAAAAAAAACATAACTGTTTCATTGTAGTGGCCATTACTGTTAATATTAGTATCATATTACTATATATGTATACATTCTACTTTTTTTTTATACGTATTTGCTCTTCATGTCAGTGAGAAATGAAACGAAAGAAATTGGGGGAATTAATAAGAAATATTAAAAATAATAAACAAAAAAAAAAACAAAAAACCAAAAAAAAAAAAATACGGAAGGAACCTACATAATATACAATGCAAAGTTGTAAAACTTTTAGAGCACTGTAAGAATCTAAGAGAAAGCGTTACAGATTCCAAATGTTGCGTCGCTATTTGATCGAACCATCAATCAATATTTCTTAAAAAAAAAATAAAAAAAAAAAATAAAAAAAATAAAAAAAAAATAAAAAAAGAAAGAAAAAAAAGAAAAAAGGAAAGAAAAAGCCAACAAACATAAACATACGTAAGTAGGCGAGCAGATCACTTTCGTCTTTAAGATACCAGGTAGACTAAATGTATTATTATTATAATATTATTGCTATATTAGTATAATACGACACTAACATAACGGATTGTAACAGCGACTATATTATATTTATGTATTTCGAAAACATCCTTTGTGTTTAATCACGATCATGAACAATGCTTCAGAGATCACACTGTATCTATATGTTAATATGAATCATTCATGCAAAATACACTAACAGATTTATAAGGATCGTATACGAGGAGACTACTGACCTGTCACGCGTAATGCTCAATTTCACTAAAATGATTTAGCTTATTTCAATTATTTTAAATTTCTCAACTTGTAAATTTTTGGTTTTGTACGTGATCTTTCGTTAAAAGTTTCTTTATGATACGATCGAAGTTGACATTAAAATAAAGAAAGAAAGAATGAGATAGAGAAATAGACAGACGAACAGACAAACGCAGGTAGAAAAAAAAATTTTTTTATGAAATGCAATACGCGCGTTTTTTCTTCATGCTTTAATTACGTCTATCAGGGCATTTGAAATAATTGTAATCGTAGCATCAGGCACGTTTATTAAAGCCTAATCTATAAGGAATTTATTAAAGAAAAAAAGAACAAAAAAAAAAGAAAAAAGAAAGAAGTCTGTGAACTAATCGAATTAACGGCCTTTGGTACGCTATGAATACAAAACCTTAGCCATTAATTCAGTGAGTGACTGTGAAACTGTGTTCAACTTGTTTTTTCTTAATGATTAGCTATACATCATCATTGAAATGCGCTTTTGAAAAAATCCGATCGCACAGTGGGCAAAATTTTTAGCAATGGTAATACATACTTTTACTACGTTGTACTTTATGTACATACATACATAACATATACATACACACCCCTGCTGTGTTAGCTTCCTCAGAAAAGAAAAAAAAAAAAGAAAAAGATATAAAAAAAAATATTAATTACTGCCGATTACAAACCCATTTTTCCCGGTACCGAATTAACAACAACAACAAAAAATATCTATTTTCGTTTCAGTAATTTATACTCTGTTGCGAGGTTTGGAAGTGATCTTTACAATTTGTACATGGGGATTTACTATTACATCTATATTAATTACGATTTAAAGATTGTATATAAATCAACCTCAACCATTCTTATAGTAGACGTGATTGTTGAATACCAAATGAAACTCGAGAATTACTTTCGAATACTTTTGCATGATACGATAAAACAATAAAGTCACACAAGGTGTTATTATCTCATTTCATTTCCATCGATTAAACAATTAGATTTTCCTGATTAACTGGAATGCTATTTTATTTATTTTTTAAATTGAATATCCGTGTAACATATATATTTTGAATTAATTTATATTAAACTTTTTTAAATTTTCATGAAAATTTTCTTCATTCGTTAAATTCTATTTAAAGTTTATCGTATAAACTTATCAATGAAATAATAATTATAGTAATCATTCAAGCAAGTTTTACATAAATATACGTCATATATATCTAATACAATATAAACTAATTTTTTATGGTCAGATAATAAATTTATACACTAATCCTAATCTAAAATCTTCCAAGAGATCCATCTATCATATTATTTATGAAAGTTTATTTTATAAAATCAGGAAAATTGACAAACGCAAGTGAGCCTAGATAATTTAAAAACAATGATTTTTTATATATTTAAAAAATCTTAGTGTGTGTGAGTAAATAAAAAAAATATCAAAATAAGAATCAAACTTAAATTTAATCAATTTAGAAATCAATTTGTTCATTTCACGTTATTTTTGCACATTATCGATTAATGGAGAAAGAAAATAGATATCATTACATATGCATTTCTTATAGAAAGCAATCGCCATTTTAAATTATTCACAAACCTAAAGGAACTATTTTCATTGATTTTAATCATTAAGTAAAGTTTTAATTAAATTTATTAATAATCAATAAATAATATCATATTTATGAAAATAGAATTCATGATAATTATATATTATATTTAATAATCATCTAAATATTGTTTGCATATTAACAAACATAAACTTAAAGTCCAACATGATTAAAAAATGATGTAAATGAATAAAGGGGGTAACCTTAGACTACGCAATATGTCATGGCAGTCATGACCATGTAATAGTGGTCAGAAAGAAGAACTGTGAGCGGGAGGGGAATTTTATTTACAAGATATTGAATATTGATATTCACTTTTTTATAAGGAGATTTATTATTAATTATGAAATAGCTATTTTATTAACAATTTAATAACAGTTGATATTATTATAGTTTCTAAAAAAGTAATGTCAGAACAGAAAGTTTTTGTAACAGTCGGTACAACAAGTTTTGATGATTTGATTTCAACAATATTAAATCCTGAAGTACTTGAGGTATATCAACAGAATGGTTTATACACATATCGTAAATTATTTTTTAACGATGTGTCAAAGTATTGATTATGTTTATTTCATTTTAGGCTTTAGCTTTGAGAGGTTATAATTATTTATCTCTGCAAATAGGTAAAAGTTCTTTAGAGCCTGATTGCACATCTCGATGTGGTATCAATCATATTGAATATTTTCATTTAAGTTCATCTATTGAGAACTATATACAGGCAGCTGACTTAGTAATAAGTCATGCTGGAGCAGGAAGTATTCTAGAAGCTTTGGAAGCTCATAAACAATTAATTGTAGTTACTAATCAGTTACTCATGGACAATCATCAGTTAGAATTAGCACGACAATTGTATGAAGATAAGCATTTGTATTATTGCACTTGTGATACTTTATTGAATACTATTCAAACAATGGAATTAAATGTATTAAAACCATTTATATCTGATGAAAGTAAAAATATCATTAATTATTTAGATCGTATCATGGGTTTTAAGTAAAATAAATATGATTTATATGGTTACAATCAAAAACTAAAATATTTTGAACATATATATGCTTTTGAAGTTCATAAAATTATAGAAACAATAAATTAAATAAGGTAAAATATATATATATAAATGATACATTTTACCTTATTTAATTCCTTGGAACAATAATATTCAATAACTTTATATTCTCTTTTGTATTGTACAAATTCTCTTTTGTATCAGTACAATAAGTTATCATCATCACAAAAACATTAAAATTGAATAAAAATTGATTACATATAAATATACAAGTGCAAGGTTGATAGTATAAGGTATAGTGAGAATAAGAGAATCATATATTATATTTATGTTAAAGTACATATAAATAATATAGAATAGATAAACTTTATATTTAATAACAATATAAAAAATAATATACTTAACAAGCGTGGCTTAAAATGTTTATTTAGATATAAAGACAACTTTCTCATTTCATCTAAAAGTAAATTATAGAAGATATTATGGCAGTCAACTTTGTTAAATTTGTTCAATCAGCATCATTTAATTACCTCTGATTAGTTACTTAAACGCTAAATCTGTAAATTTATACATATATATATATAATGACTCTGATAATATTAAAATAAATTTAATTCACTAACAAATATTTGCATATATTACTTATGTTATCATTTATATTATCATTTTTACATTTATTAGACAAATATCATTGATGAATTTTCATGAAACATTGTATAATCAGCTGTAGAATAAGCAACTTTTATATCTAGATGCTTCAAGCTGTTGTGTTTCTCAATCACAACAGGTATTACATTTTCAATTTATTTCATAAAGATACACGAATATGCAGAAATGAACTACATTGAGTTAATGAAATATCATTTAATTACAGACCAGACCAAGACGAGTCATTTCATTCAATAATTCATTACCCATTTGTGCAGGACTCCTTGTTACTATTACACCAGCCTGAAAATTAAGTAATATTTCATTAAAAAAAGAAATAATTGCTTAAACTTTTTACTTCAATTTGAATATAAAATATTCTCACCTTTTCAAGGGCATTAATCTTATCTTGAGCACCTCCTTTTCCTCCTGAAATAATAGCTCCTGCATGACCCATTCTTCTACCTGGAGGAGCAGTGAGACCAGCAATAAATGAAACTACTGGTTTAGCTTTACAACCCTAAAATTGACAATAAAAACGGTATTAAATTTATAAAATAATAAAATAGCCAAATAAATTTATATATATATAAGAGATATTAGGGTGAGGAAAAGAGGAAAGGGAAGAAGAAAAGTTGGCAAGAGTAGAGGATTCGTAGATGAAAGAGTTGGAGGAAAGAAGGGGAAAAATAGGAGGTCAAAGTATGAGCGGAGAAGCGGAAGCCAGAAATGAATGCAGATCTAGGGGCTTAAATGAAGAGAGCCAGGGAGAGACGTATTAGATTATAAAATAAATTGGAGTTAATGTATGTAATATATCTTTCAAGGAAAATTGTACTGAATAAGGATGTGGATTAGGATGTGGATTAGGATTCAGGTACCAATAATTGAGAACCGCAACGAACAGTATTGTTTTCAATGAGGTATTCTGCCGCTAATTCTTCTGCGCTTCCACCAATTTCACCAATCATGATGATTCCTTCGCAGTCTGGATCTTTAAGGAATACTTCCAAACAATCTATAAAGTCTGTCCCATTAAATGGATCTCCACCAATTCCAATGCATAAAGTCTGCCCAAGACCAGCCTTAAAAGATAAAGTTTCTTTTTGTTTTTTTCTCTATGTTCATTCATATTAATACGCTTTATAAGCAAGAATCACAAACTTACAATAGTTGTCTGATTTACAGCTTCATATGTTAATGTTCCTGATCTTGAAACAATACCAATTTTTCCTTTTTGATGTATATGTCCTGGCATAATTCCAATTTTGCACTAACATGCAGATAAAGTTATATATAATTTTTACAAAAACTCAGATTTGTTCATTATTTTATCAATAATTATTAAAAATTAATACCTGTTCAGGAGCTATGATACCAGGACAATTAGGTCCAATTAATCTCGATTTATTTTGTTCAAGTAATCGTCGCTTTACTTTGACCATGTCATGTTGAGGAATACCTTCTGTAATACAGACAATTAAGGGCATTTCTGCATCCATTGCTTCCATAATAGCTGCAGCAGCACCCGGTGGAGGAACATAAATTACAGATGCTGTAGCTCCTGTTGCATCTTTAGCCTATTATATATAAAATATACAATAAATATATATATATATATATATTAAACACATAATAATTATCAATTTTTAACATATAAATACAAAAGATTTCAGAAATGATTTCCTCGAAAAGAAGTCGACTATATCTTATATATAGTATAAAAGAAAATTAAAATATAAAACCAACCTCTTTCACATTTTTGAATACAGGCTTTCCAAGATGTTCTGTACCTGCTTTTTTTGGATTAACACCACCTACTACTTTTGTACCATATTCCAGAGCTTGCTGGCAATGAAATGTACCTTGTTTGCCAGTAAATCCTTGACATATTAATTTTGTATTACTGTCAATTTTTAAATTCTGCCTAGTGTCTTGGTAATTGAATCTTATTTGAGAATGTAATATTCTTTTGCAATTTCCAACTGAAATATAACAAATATAAAGAAATTTGTAAATAAAGAAGGTTACAAATTACTAAAATTAAGTATATCAAAGGAGCCATATTTTAATTTGTACAAATTACTTTACAAATAAATATTTCTCATAAAAACGCTTTACTATAATTATATAAATTGAAAAAACATTTCTAAAAGTTGATGTTATTCTTAGTTACAATATTAAAATTTAGACTTCTAGATCGAAGTTCAAAATTACTTGACAACTTATGAAAAAGTAAGGAAACTATAACAGTACAAAAAATATAATTTAATGCGATAAGATAAAGTCAACAAAAATCAAAGCAAATTAACATGTAATTAAAGTTTAACTTTATAAAAAGAATTGATAACTTTAAGAGATAAAGTAAATGCAAGATAGAATTTTTCTATTGGTCTAATTTTAAATGACAATATACATTATTGGAATTATAAGATATACATGTATTACGTTAAATTAATTTTACATGTATTACATTAAATTAATTTTACATGTATTACATTAAATTAATTAAAATTATGTTCTCTATGGAAAATAAATTCTATTATGCATTGCCTTATGTAATGTATTGGTTAATAGATGGACATAGATCAGAATTATTTTTAGTTCACAATAACGATTGTTTACAAGATAACGAAAAATATTAAAAAAAAAAAAAGACGGAAATAAAATGTTTTAATAATTTAATGCAATATGTCAAAAAGTAGCTATGGTTATCTTAGAATGCATTTTACTTTATAAATATGTCGAAAGAAATATTAAATTGAAATTATTTGTCTTACTTGCGAATTTTGAAAATGTTCTAGTAGCCACAGCCATTTCCTACTTTTAGTTTTTCTATGGAAAAACTATCGTAAAGAGCTGAATAATTGAGAAAGCACCATTAATAGAACTGCTACGACGGTTTGGCAAGAGGGCCAAGCAGGTATAAAATGAAATACGACAATATCGGTGTACACCAGCGAATGTAGTGCGCACGATTTAGTGAGCTCGATATTTATTGCATTCTTGGTGGACGTATATTGTTAATTTTAATAAAGAAAAAAAATTAGCAAACTTTGTTCTCTTTTATTCCATTGGCCAATTTTTAATGTATCTACATGATAATATTTAAAAATAATCTGAATCCCTTTTTTTGGGTTAAAATTAATATGGTAAAATAGTTTGTTTTAGGGTATTAAATTTTCGTTATTGTTGCAGCTTGAACAAGAGGTAAATATATATAATATAATATATGTATATGCATATATTACGTACAAAAACATATACATAGGATTAAATCCTTTCTTCGTAAATTTTATATTTTTTAATTAACAAATAGGAGAGGCTAAAAAATGTATGCATGATTATAATTGGACAAACAATATATCGAACGATCATGATTGGTTGATATATGTTGTAATGCATATCGGCCATATTTACTATCACAGCGGTCGGATAGTACCGCTACATTGCCTATAGATACAGCCATTTAACATTTTGTGTACTAAAAGTTTGTTTGTATCGAACAATGAAACAAAGTATACAAGAATAAGGCAAGTGAATTTATGCTAAGTAATTAAGAAAAACGGATTATCGGTATCATGTCTACTGATTTTTATATACGATATTATGTTGGCCACAAGGGAAAATTTGGTCATGAATTTCTTGAGTTTGAGTTCAGACCCGATGGAAAATTGCGGTATGCAAATAACTCTAATTATAAAAATGATACTATGATACGGAAGGAAGCGTACGTTCATCAATGTGTTATGGAAGAATTGAAACGGATTATTCAAGATTCGGAAATCATGCAAGAGGACGATTCACTATGGCCACAGCCTGATCGAGTGGGTCGTCAAGAATTGGAAATTGTTATCGGAGATGAGCACATATCATTCACAACCTCAAAAACAGGATCGCTTTTGGACGTTAATCAATCACGAGATCCTGAAGGACTCCGATGTTTTTATTATCTTGTACAAGATTTAAAGTGTTTAGTATTTTCCCTTATAGGGCTACACTTTAAAATAAAACCTATATAAAACAACGTTAATTTATATATTCTTCATCTTGCAGATATTTCTACTATTAATAAGACACATGTAATTTCTTAATAAATAGGATAAATGAAAATTTTTCAGTTTATCATCAATATTCATGGTTATTGTGTATTTTGATAATTTTTCTAACAAGTATAAATATATAACTTCAATTCACTCCGTTATTTAATAAATAATTTTTTAAATGTATAATAATTTTAAGTTTTTATCATTATTATATATCTAGGTAACTTCAAAGACTATGAATCATAGATAAGATATCGTATTATAGGTTATCTTATGTTCTGTTGGAATTTCATGGATTCGCTCAGTCACACTATTAAGTATATTAATTCGAAAATGAACAACTGTAAATATAGTAATAAATCTATCTTTAATTGATGAGTGAAAATAATAGGATTTAAATTAAAAAGGATAGTACAATAACTAAACTAAAATAAAATAAGAATATTTCTTATAGAGGAATTTCGATTTTTTGTAAGGTTAGAATTTTTATTTATTATTAATTGGAATAAAAAGATATTTCAACTTATTTAATTAATATAATATTGAATTATAGATACAAAATATCTTCTACTAAGAACAATATGTCCGAAATACCGAAAAATGGAAATCACAGTAAAAGAAATGAAGTTACAGATTCTGTTCATGAAAGATTCCGTGATGATTATGTTTATTGTGACATTTGTAAAATTGATTTTGTTAGAAATGGTAAAGAGATAAGTAAACATTTTAATAATAATCATCCTTCTACTATGACGTGCCATTACTGTAAAAATAAGGTATTCAAATATCGAAAATCAAGAAACGTTGATTTTGATAGCAAAGAATTTGAAGAATTTATATATCACAAATGCTCTTCACAAACATGAATGATAAATCTACAAAACAAATGATAAATCTATTATTATATGATAATGCAGATATAATAAATAAATTTTATTTACA
Source organism: Vespa velutina (assembly GCF_912470025.1). Taxonomy (NCBI): domain Eukaryota; kingdom Metazoa; phylum Arthropoda; class Insecta; order Hymenoptera; family Vespidae; genus Vespa; species Vespa velutina. The sequence continues at coordinate 3,315,412 of NC_062198.1, read as the reverse complement.
AATAGTAAATTACAAAGATACACACGAACTTGTACATAATATAAGTTACATATTTTTCTTTAGTATTTATAAAGTTCACATTTTCTATTATAAATAATAATAGGTAAATGTGACGAAATACATTACAATGCTTATTTATAAAATCGGTTTCATAAATTCCATTATCATAGACAATACACCATTGTATTGCTTAAGGCATACCAGCTGAGTTCAGATAGTGATTTATAATATTAAAAATAATTGTCTTCAACACAATATGATAACTAGGAAAATAGTACTTTTATGAAACATTGTAAATTCTTATAGCAATAATAATGTAAAAGTTATACTATTAACAATATAATCAAATATATGATCATATATTTGCTGACAAATATTAAGATATGTATGTATAACTTATACAAAATAATATTGTTAAAAGAAAGTGTTCATGTCTATTAATTTTATACAAAGTAAGGTAACGTATTTGTTGTATAATACTTGACAAAGCTTTTGAAATAAATTACTTAAAGTACAACTTATATGTACTATTTAATAATATGACATTCTAAAACTGTACATTTGTAATTTTCTTATTGTTTTTAGATATTACAGTAGACATTAAAAAATGTATTATATTAATGTTGTATAATAGCAAGAAATTTACTTTAAACTAAATGCCTTATAATAGCTCTATAAATTTATATAAATTATCACGGCTTTAAAATATACTGTGCGGTTTAAAGTGCGTTTGAGTTGTTTCTGTAGGTATAATTAAATATTTAAATTGGTATTAGTGCATAAAATTAAAAATTGAAAATACTTTTCTTTTGCTTATATAAAATTAGATATACATATTAATGCACTAATACGAAATAGATATTTTTTAATATATCAATTTCATAAACCTTTAGAAATCAAACAATATTATTCTAAGGCATAATTCTCCAAAAATAATTTTAATCTTGTAGGATAATCTGTCATTACTCCTGTTGCTCCAAGATCAAAAGCTTTCTTAAATTCTTCATCTTTGTTTAAAACCCAAAAGTATACCTGTTATAGTATTTTTATTTTCTTAATTATTTTTTTATATTACTAGTTACATTATAGAATTCATTATGGAGTAATCACGTCAAAATATGTAATTGTAATATTAAATTAATATAATTTGATCAACTCTACTTACATGTATTCCACGTGCTCTTAAATGTGTAAATAAACATGGTCTCATTAAGAGTACATTGATAGTGCGTACAACTAGTTTTTCTAATGATAAGATCGTTGGATTTGATCTATTCTTCCGTCTTAAGAACATAAAAGTGTTTTTCTAGAAGTATTGTATATATTTTATATTAATTTAATATAACATTAACTTACCGTAAGTAAATAGAAGGTAAAAATATTTCTAAATGTGTCTCTTTTAATGGTACAAATGGTAACAATCCAGTATACATCAGAAATAATAACATTGTAACACGTCGCATAGAAAATAATAGATTCACATTTGGATTCTACAATGAAATATTAATAAATATTAAAAAATACCTATTTCTAAACTGATAATATAAAAATATTAATATAATTACTTACCATTTTGTAACATTTACGTGTAATTTCATCACTAAAATTACCCCAAACTGTATATTCCTCTCGTTTAAATTCTATAATCAAATCAGAAACTTGCTTTATAAGTTCATCATTGTTTATCTTAATGTCGATATTAATAGGAATATTTGGAAATGCCTCAAATACTTCTCTTAATAAAGGAAAACGCCTTTCATCTTCATTTGCAGAACCGATAAATTCCATGTCTGTGAACTACTATTTTTAAATAATTTCATTCAAAGCTATTAATATTCTTAGAAGAATAAGCAAAATACCTGGATCAAAATCAATTGGAAGACGTGGTTTTAATGGTGGTAGCTCTTTATAATTTAATTCGGAGATGTTTTTATTGGTACCAGTACTACGTAATAGATTTTGATCATGCGACACAACCACTTTACCATCTTTAGTAAGATGACAATCTAATTCTAGCATTTCAGTACCAATAGCCACTGCTCTGCAATTAGATATATTAATTTATTAATATATCTAACCAGAAATGATTCAATCATTTTTCAATTTGAATTCAGATTGAATTAAAATTGGCAACAATTATATAACATCATACGTTCATTTAACTACCACGTTATATGACATTTATTTCACATATAAACATAACCTTGAAAGAATATATTAAAACTAACCGTCGAAATGCGGACATTGTATTTTCATAATTTTCTCCTGCTCCTAAAAGTTTTAGAATGATATTAAAATGCAGTATTGTAATACTCATCCTAATATTAATTTAAAAGAGAATGTAAATAAGTAAATAGAACGTACCGCCTCTATGACTAATATGATGACAATTGAATTTTATTTTTTTCTTTTTATGAAGCAATCTTGGATATTTAAAAAGTATCATCGATGTTAATACATAACCTCCGATTAAGGTATATAACAACATTGTTCATTGTTTTACATCCAACACATCTTAGATATGAATTGAAACCATTTATAATATAATGAGTCAATGTAGTAGATGACACACACTTGGTGTTTCTTGGTGGTCAGTTTTTCAGCCAATAACAATAGTTACAAGAGATTTATGGCACCAGAAAAGTATGAATTTGTAACATAATTTTTAAATCATGATTTACATTTTTTGTCCTATAGTTAATTATTAAAATTTTAATTTAAAACTGTTTCAAATCGAACAATAGAGATGAGAAAATAATCTGAAATAAGAAATTATGTTAATTTTTAATTTTCTTTCTTTTGTTTTAGATATCCATAAACTGCATGTTTCCCGCGCACTGATATTTTTTTCTTTTTTTGTAGAAAAAATCTGAAAGATTTACCAAATATATTTATCTGTTTCTTACACTGTATAAAATAACTTTATATTTTCATTTTCTTCTTATTATGCGAGAAGAAAAATAAAACTTTACTCGGAAGATAAAATAATTTCTTTTTGAACTCTAAATCTAACCTATATTATAAGTTTAAGGGATATTTATGGATGTACAATATATATAGAGGAATGTTTCAAGTTCACAATCGACATTCAATACAGATTTTTCTTAATTTAATTCCAATGGTTATTTACAACTATTTTAAGAAATGGCTCTTAATTTAAAGGCTATTTCTATCCGAAAAAAAAATTTAAATACACGACCTACGGAGTGATATGTGGGGGGTTCCTATATATATATATATATATATATATCGACGAGTCAGTGCCTTGTATACTTTGGAAAAAATTGATATCCAACTAGATGTCGCTGCATATTCAGTCTCTTACACTAGAACATCATTGATAATCTGGCGCTTTATCACCGTCTTAAAAGAGCTAAAACGAACGCGTCGATTACCGATTTCATTGTATTCAATTGTTTCTAAATATTCAGTTTATATTTATCGTGGGTACGTATCCGTATACATGTATTGTTATTGCATCAATAGATACGTAAAGAGATTCATTTAAAGAGGTTTTATTAGAAAAAAAAAAAAAAAAAAAAAGTATGATACTAAAAATATAGTATCAGGTAAGAAAGGATATCAGAATGTTTAACATTAAATTGTCTTTTTCAATTGGATTTCTAATTAAAATAAACAATTTCTTGTAATATATAATATATTTTTAATATTATATTTTATAATAAAAAATAAGTAATGAATTGTTAATGATAATTAACATGTTATACCAGTGAAAAGAATTTGTTTTTTACATACTTCTTATGACTAGGTATATTAAAATATTTGTGTAATCATTTATTGTAAAAAAGAAAAAAAGGAAACAAAAAATGTTTTAAATAGTAATAAATTATATAAAAAATTATTTATATTCTTTTATATTCTAATTAGTAGAAAATTACATGAAAGTGTGAAATGAGATATAATACTTTTTATTTTATATATAAAATTATTATTATAATTTAGATTTATCTAGGAAACTATATTTGTTGTCTATCATTTGGAATAATCTTTATAGCTATTAACTACATTTGATAGTAGTGTTCTTTGTTTGTGAAAGGTCATCATGTATGACCTTACTCTTATCTTAGCTCTGAATATTGAATTAATTATCCAAGAGTAGAATTTCTGTTCTTTATTCGAAGTTGCATCAATACATTCAGTATTTATGATAAGGTAGTTATATTTAATAAGTATATATGCCATCCAATTTCTGACACATTATATAGTTGTAAATTCATATTAATAATATTTATTTCAGATATTTAAGAAAAATAATGAAGTTTTTCAGTCTACTATTACTTTTGCTTTGTTTCTGTAGTAGTCTATGTAGTACAAGAGAAATCACGTAAGTATATTGATTCATTAGAAATGAATTATGATTTATATTTTATATAATAAATTTGTATTATTATAGACATGAGGATATAAAAGATGCTATGTTAAGTTTGGTACATATGATGCGAGAAAACACAGAAAAATTGGAAAGACATGAAGTGCGTGAACGACAGTTAGGAGAGCAATTAAAAAAAGCTATATCTGTATTAACAAAGCGAGTATCTGCCATAGATGGATTAAAACAGCAATTTACAAAATTAGATGAACGATTTGCAGGAATTGAACAATTAATTGCACAGGTAATGTTATCTTATATTACAATTTATTTTACAATTCCATAACATAGCATGATTAGTAATAAAATTAATATTATAATTATGAATGTTATTTTTACTTTTGCGTAGAGGGATGAGCGAGAGCGTATACAAATGCAGAAAACAACAGATGCTTTAGAAGATTTGGAAGTTAAATTAGAAGGATGGTTAACAGATATAGAAACTAAAATAACCAAAGTTCATGATATATCATTAAATCATAGAGAAATAAATCCTGATATTTTATCCAAGTTAAATAATACAGAATTATTGCTTATAGGACACATTACAGATCTTGAATTTACTTTGAAATCAACATCAATGGAATTAAAAGAAACTGTAACAAATCAGTTAAACAAAGCACAATCAATGGATATGAAGGTAAACATCATGTAAAATTGACTTAAAAAACTGTCCACTATTGTGACACTTTCATTTTATGTTGTATATTCGTTAAAAAGCTTATTCTAATAATACATTGATTTATTTTGTATCTTCCAACAGTTGCAAGATATTAATGATAATTTAAAAAATGTTAAAAATTCAATGGAAATTATTAAAGAATCATCTAAATCTCCAAAGAAATATTTAGACGAACAATTAAATATCTTTTTACTAGTGAAAGAACAAAGTAAAGCATTAAAAGATATTGAAGAGTTGGTAAGGAATTCTATAGGAGATATTCATGAATTACCACAGTAAGTTATTTTCTATTAATTATAAACACAATAATAAATAAGTTATTAAGTATTATAATGTCTATTTTTATTTAGAGTTAACGAAGCTCGGACATTGCACAATGAAACAGAATTACTTTTACAAGAAACTAAACACACAATTAAAGATATCATTATTAAAGAAAGTATTGATATACAAAATAAAATAATGAAAAGTAAAGAAGAGTCAAAAGATACGGTTGAAGCATTAAGGTAATATAAATAAATATGGAATTGAAAAATATCTTCATAGGATATAAATACTTTGTTAATTGTAATTTATGAAATTTTAGAATGGCTATGGCAGATAATTCTAATCATGTAAGCAAGGAATTACATGATCTTAGCAAAGGTCAATTATTAATGGTTTCAATGGCTGATCATGTATTAGATACGAAAAAAAGAGTAGAATATGGCGTACATCAAATTCTTTTGGAAGTAGGAGACTTAGTGAAGGCACAGAGTAAAAATATTAACAATACAATCAATACAAGATTCGATGGAATTTCTAATGATATAATGGACAATCAGAATGGTGCTTTAGCAAATTTAACTACTAAAATGGAACAAGAAATGAATCAGGTGACTATATAAAAACAATTTTATAAAGTAGATCTCTAAATAGATATCTAACCTGTTTTTTTTTTTTTTTTTTTTTTTTTTGTAAAGGTTTGGAGACAAATAAATGTAATGTATCAGCAAATGACAGAGAGTGCGAAAGCTTTAGACAAATTACATAAGCAAAATGAAGTTTATATTAATGGTACAACTTCTACTATGGATGGAATGGAAAATAAAGTAATTATATTTAATAATATCAAATTATCTAATTTAATTATAATTGATATATTTAGATAAAAAATAAGGAATGGATGAGAAAATAATTAATTCTATACCTAGGTAAGCGAAATAACAAAGCGTATGACAGAAGTAGATAAAAATTTAAATTATCTATTGGGTCGTCTTTTATTGGTAACACAAGAATTTAACCAAATTAAGACTGGATTAGGTACAGCATTAGACAACATTAAAGCCTCTTTTAAAGAAGTGCAAGAAAAAGCCAGTGATTTAAGTAATCCAGGACCATATCCAGTGCCTGAAAATTATAGTGAACTAAATGAACCAAGAACTAACTAATTATATATACATGCAAAATATGGCATTGCAAGAAAGGTAGGAACCAAAGGAGTTATACATTTGAATATTTTATATACTTATATTAAATATTTGACGATTTACATACAATGAAAGATACTTTGTATGAAATTTTTTACAACTTTTTTTTTAAGTATATAATTTTTTACTGTGTAGTAAAGATATAAAATATTATCAATATATATAGAATATAACACATGCAGCTCATTTTTTATACAATGTTTTAAATAAATAATATATGTACATATAAATTTATATTAAATAAAAACTGATATATATATATTATATTAATAGAAAATAAGGCTATAAAGCTGTGAAAAAGTGTAAGCTAAACATGTATGTAAAGCTAAGTAGTATCTAGACAAACACATACTAAGTAGTATAATTTAGATACTTACTAATTCATACATTGTATTATTTCAATTAATGTTAGACTAATTGATTGCGTTTCATTTTGATCACATATTTTTCTAAGAACATGAAATTAATTTTACCGATGATATGTACGTTTTACAAATGTATATAGTATCCTATATAGTTTTCTACATTTTTTAAAAATTACGGTAAAGATTAAAAAAATAATGAATTTTTTTTATAGAACGTATGAAGAATATGGCATGGAAATTCGATGCTGTGATTTTTTAATGTAACTATTGAAGTATCCAAGTTCTTATGTAATCTAAGGCTCAAACTTTTAGGAATAGTTCCTACCGTACTGATAGGTGACTGTAGTGTCGTTGAGAATTGAACGCCATCTCTATCGTCTGTACGTATTGATGTGACGTCACTATGCAAAGGAAATTACACCTAACGACATTCGCCTAGAACAAAACAGAAGGGCGGGAATGATTCTATTAAATGCTTAGTCTATTCTACATGTTAATCGATCTACGGTCTAGATTTAAGGTTATGACTGCAGTATAGTCGTTTGGTTCATTTTATCATATCTTTGAAGATATTTATATTCAGTATCAATTTATCAGAGGAAAAACGAACAACATGTTTATAAATGTTCGATAAAGTGTATATATTTTTTTTCTATGTTTGTCATTTGTAAATAAATTGCAAATATGGTTTTTGAATCAATTATAGCAGAGCTTTTAAATAAAGTTTTGGGAGAGTATATTCAGAATTTGGATTATACGCAATTAAAACTTAGTCTATGGGGAGGTGAGTATGATTTTATATTATTAAATACTTTCTACAATTTTTTATCAAATGTTGTCTTTTGAATCAGATACTTATTTAAATTGTGAAATTGTAATTTCCGGTAAGAGAGAGAAAAAAATTAAAAGCCGATATCACATCACATTATTGCGCCTTTGTTTATGCAATATCTAAATGTAAGAATCATATTAAATATAATCAACGAATGTGACATCAGCTTCTATTTCTGATGTAATTCCATGCGCGTCTTATCACACGTTATATCAGGATAATTTTTAAATGGCCTATAAATGTTCGAACTAATCTAAACAAGTTATTGATCCGATTATATTAATAAAATTTTCAGTGGAGCAGACATTTTCACATTTTCATTTTTTTCTGTCATGTAATTTATTTATGATAATAATTTATAAAATATTATTTAAATATTACGAAATTATGTGACTTTATATTAATTAATATTTTTATGTATTATAAAATATAATGTCATTAAATAAATGTTTGTTATTTCAGGCGATGTAGTATTAACGGATTTATTAATAAAAGAAACAGCATTAGATGTACTGGATTTACCTATAAGATTAGAATATGGTCGATTAGGTTTGTAAATGTATTAGATAGTATTTTATGTTAAGATGCATTATATTTGAAAGAAGGATTGAGAAAGCAATGTTTACAATATATTTAGGTAAATTGATATTAAAAATTCCATATAAAGATATATGGAATGCTCAAGTTGATGCGATAGTCGAGGAATTATTTGTACTTATTGTACCTTCAAGCCAAGTTGTTTATGATCCAGAAAAAGAAGCGAAGCAACAATTAGAAGCCAAAAGGGCTGAGCTTGCAAGAATAGAGAAAAACAAACAATTAGCAGAGACTAAACGTAAATTTTTAAATAATCTTATAATATATTTTTTTTTAAATATGAGAAAAAAAAATGATAAATTTAAATATAATAAATTTCATATTTATTTTATTTATAGCACACGAAAAGCTAGATGATTCGATGGTTGAAAAATTAATTGCTCGTATGATAAAAAATATACACGTTGAAATAAAGAGAATTCATGTGCGTTATGAAGACCATGTTACATTTAAGGATCATCCATTTTCATTTGGATTTACATTAAATACATTTGTTTTAGAAAGTTGTACAGATACTTGGAGTACAACTGATAGCATGAAAGATATGTATGCAATTCCGCAAATTTATAAGGTAAATGATAGATATAATTAATTGATATTTTTTACAGTTAGATAAGAATGGTAATTTTTTAACTACTCAAACTAGGTATTATTTATATAGGAATAATTATATGAATTAACATGATTTATTTTTAATTATTTATGAAGTCATTATCATTTACTTTAATTTGTTAATACTTTTACAGCTATGTACACTAGATGGCCTGGCTGTATATCTTAATACTGGCATAGAACAATTTAGTAAAAATCCACTTTCTATGTTTTCAAAACTATTCTCTGATGGTATTGCAACGATGGATTATACTCCTACTGATTATTTATATTGTAAGTTATATTTTATTGCATTATATAGAATTAGTATTTTATTTTTTTTAATCACTTAAAAATATGTAGATAAATAATTATTATGATTCTTTTTAACAATTATAGTACTGGGTCCAATAAATGTTAATGCAAAATTAAAGCTTAATCCAAAACCTGAAGCAGATGGTAGTAATTATACCATTCCAAAAGTATGGCTCAATTTGGAAATGTTTAAATTACGAATAGCATTGACAAAACATCAGTATCAAACTTTAGTACAGTTAGGAGAAGGTTTGGATCAAGCTCAAAAGGCTGCTCCATATAGAAAATATAGACCAAATGTAACATCGTATAGGGGCCATTATAAAGAATGGTAAATTAATAGAAACCAACCTGGAGATTTATTTATATTAATATATAAAATAGAGTATACTCTTTATTACTTATTTTATTATTAATAGGTGGAAATTTGCATATACTTGTATATTGGAAGAAACTGTAAGAAGACATCGTAGAAATTGGGATTGGAATCATATGAAAGCACATAGAGATATGTCTCGTGAATATGCACAAGTATATCAAACAAAATTAACAACTAAAAAAGTAACGAAAGATATTGAAGAACGTCTTACGAATTATGAAAAAAAGATAGATCTTTTTAATTTAGTTATTATCAGACAACAAATTGAAATGGAAGTAAGTATTATATCTATTATTCAACTGGATGTATATTGAATTATTTTTAATACTTTATTATTTTTTAATAGGTTGAAAGATTAGCAGAGAAAGAAAAAACTCTTAAAGCAAAAAGAGGATGGTTCGGCTTTTTGTGGGGTTCTCCTCAAACAGAAGAAACTCAAGAATTGAATTCTGCTGCAGCTATTAGTAATTATTTTTACTTTTTATTTGTCTTTTAAGAAATATTGTGAAAACTCTTGTTTCACAAAAATTTATTTGTTTATTATTACAATTTTATGGATAAGATGTTCTATAAGTTTTTTTTTTTTTTTTATAAAATAGTATGATACAAGTAATTTAAAATTCGTACAATTTTTTAATTATTTCAGTGCGTAAATTCGAGGAAGCCATGACACCACAAGAAAAGGAAAAATTGTATCGTGCAATTGATTACCAAGAGAACATTGCACCAGCTCATTATCCCGAAACTTATGAAATGATTGATACTAATTTCTTCTTACATGGACTTCAGTTACTTCTTTTAGATACAGATAAAGAATATCCAAGTGTCTTGGATTTACAATTAAATAGTGTTAAGGCTGGTTTTAAGTCACGACCTTCTGCTAATGCTATTTTGTAAGTTTCTTAAGAAAATTCATGCAATACATATAATATCCGAAATAATATCCTCATTTTCAATAATATAAAGATTTAGAAAGATCATTGCATTATTGTTTTCAAAGTGATAAATAGTATTATTTTGTTTCACAGAATAACAACATCAATTAGTGATATGAAACTTTTTGGAGTAAAACAAAATGATTATATTCCTTCACTTTTCAATTCTGAACATGGAAGTGCAGATAATGTTTTATTATCTATTTCTTATGAAAAGAATCCTCTTGACAAATTATGTGGCGATCGTATTATTGTAAAATCAAAATCCGTGGATATTGTCTATGATGCTCAAACAATTATAGAATTAGTTAAATTGTTTAAAGTTCAAAATTCTTCAGCTTTAAATCAGTGAGTTATATCTTTTTTATATGAGTTCTTTGATAACATGATGTTTTACATAAAAGAATTTTATTTTTTATAGAATTCAAGCAGCTGCCGCAGAACAATTAGAAGGCTTAAAAGAAATGTCTGCTTTAGGTTTAGAGTATGCTATTGAAAAGCATTCAGTATTAGATATTCAGGTATGAAATTTTATACATATATATTCTTAAATATATATTAGAAAAAAGAAGATATTCTTAAATGAGACATAAACAAAAATAGAAATTATTTGATATTTTTCCATGTGCAGGTGGACATGCAAGCATCTCAATTAATTATACCACATGGCGGATTATATGATAGTACTAAATCATTATTTATAATAAATTTGGGTAGTTTGAAGATGCACTCTCTTGAGAAGCCTAAAAGTAATAAATCTAAAGCAACTGTTAAACAGCTTGCTAGTATGGGTAAAAGTGAAGAAGATATTTTATTACATTTAAGGGAATACAGTTATGATAAATTTGCTCTGAATATAGTTAATTTTCAGGTATGTATTTTTATGTTGCCTTTAATATAAGGTGTATATATATATATATATATATATATATATATATATATATATATATATATAAATATATTTTCTTATATTTATAGGTTCTTGTTTCATTGGGAAATGAAAATTGGAGGGAAGCCTTAATGAAACATAGTTCAATGACATTATTGTGTCCAACTACATTAGAAATTCAATTTCACAAATGTTTAATAACAGATGATCCTTTATTACCAAAAATGAGATTAGTAGGACAATTACCATCTCTTGCTATTAATGTAACAGGTTATTATGATAATATTTTTTTCAAAACTTATGTCAGTTCATTTCTTTTTGACAAATCTAAGAATAGAACATTTTGTATTATAGATGTACGTTTGTTAGAAGTTCTTAATATTGCTCAAAGCATTCCATTCCCTGAGGAAGAAACTTCTACACAACTTACAAAATCATCACTTGTAAGAAACTTGAGAAAATTAATATGGTTTTTTTTTTTTCAATATTACTATTATATCTTTTTATAAGCACTTTACCTTTTTTTTTTTTAGAGCAAATCCGTTTCCCAATTATCTCTATTTAAGGAATTGACTACAATTTCTTCAAATGGTAAAAAGAAGCAGGAAGATAAACCACTTAAACAGACAACTGATTTAGAAATGAAATTCGAAATGAAAGGTAGTCATTTTCTGATATAAATATGATAATTATTATATCTATTTCAAGAATATATATATATATAATATTTATATATTTGTTAGAATTCACTTTGTCAATCTCCAAACAAGTAGATGAAACAGTCATGCCATTTGTAAGATTTGAGATTTTACAGTTAGAAATTGACATGTTGCAACGTTCCTATGATCAAGAAATATTATTAAAACTTGGTGGTACTCAAATGAAACAGCATCATAATAGTGAAGAAATTTTTATGATAAATACTCCCATGTCAACTGGAAAAGACGAGTATCTTATTATAGTCCAGTATGTCAATGTAAGTTTATTTTTATATTTTATGATTAAAATTCATAAATATTATATAATTATTATATCATTTTTACATATAAATTTTTTATTGTTATAGGTAAATAAACGATCACCAGAATTTACTACTCGACATGGATCAGTTGTAAAATTGTTACAACTAGAATTTACAACATTAGAAGTAGTACTTCATCAGGAAGCCCTTATCGATTTTTTAAAATTTATGACATATATACAAGTAATATGAAATACAGAAAAATAAATGTAACGCATGTAATTTGTAATTTAAATCTTTTTTATTTATTTTTTTATTTTTTCTTTCATTGTTAGGATGAGATACAATCTATGTCTGCTTTAAAAGAGAAAGTGCAAGAAGATATAGTACCATCTCGGCCAACTCATTTATCTTTCATACAAGAAGAAACTTCTACATTTGTCAGAGATCAAATCCAGAAGCAGAAATTTAAATCTTCAAATTTACGTATGTATTTATCTATTTAGTAATTTTTCCTTACAACTGTATGATAATCAAAATTTAATATAGAAGTAGTCCCAACTGAATTACTGTTTCTAGAAATTTATATTGTTTGTGTGCAGGACGTAAAAGAGGAGTGGTTGAGTTTATAGATTTAAAAATAAAAGCTAAAGTTGGCACTATAAGTATGAAAATGACCAGTAATGTAAGAGACATTAGTGCTTTTTTTATTGAAGGGATTATTGCTGGTTTTATAATGAAGGCTTCATATTCACAAGCAAATATTAATCTTACTTCTATTAATATCAAAGATCTTAATACTACATCAATTTATAAAAATGTAAGATTATAAACATTTTATTTTACACTGAAAAATTGATTTTTTTTTTTATATAAATTCTGTCTTTATTAATCTTATAGATTATATCAGTAGAAGGTGAAGAATCTTTAAAAATTGAGGCAGTAATGTATAATATTGAACCACATGAATTTGATAAAAACAATATGTCTATTAAAATTATTATGGGTTGTCACCGTATTATATTTTTAAATGTCTTTGTTACAAATGTTATGGTAAGAGATTTTAATTACTTATAATGGTAATAATGTGTGTGTAAAAGTATATATAAACTAACCTTTATATTTTTAGAATTTTCTCAATAATTTCCAAGCAGCTCAACAAGCAATTAAAGAAGCATCTGCAGCAGCTGCAGAAGCAGCAAAAACTAATATTAAGGATGTTCAAGAAAGTGCAACGCGAGTAGAATTAAATGTAAAAATCAAGGTATATATATTGATAAAAATTACACAAATAATACGAATTTTTACTTATGCAATTCACATATATTTCGTATTATTTTAGGCTCCTCTTATATATGTGCCTAGAAATTCAAAAAGTGAACATTGTTTAATGTTAGATATGGGTAACCTTACAATTTGTAATATTTTTAAAAAACTAGAAGTTGAAACTGAATCTGAGGAATATCCTATAGTTGACGAGATGAAGATTGAATTACAAAATTTAAAACTCTTAAGGTATAATTCATTAAACAAAATTTATATCTTTTAAATGTTTATATATTTTTATTTTTTTATTAGAATAAGATTAAACAAAATTGAATTTACGATTGAGAACCAAGTTCTATTGCTAGAACCAGTTAGTTTTACACTATTGATGAAACGCAATTTGTCAACTGCATGGTTTACTTCTATACCAGATATTGACATGTCTGGTCGATTGAATAAAATTAATTTATTATTAAGTCAAGAAGACTATGCAACCATAATGAAAGTTTTAGAAGAAAATTTAGGAGAATCAATGGAAGAGCCTAAACCTACACAAATTTCGGGACATAATGATAAAAAGTCTTTATCAGATCATCAGAATAAGCGAAGAGCAAGTAAGTGCTTATAATAAATGTCTTAACCTTGTTATTTCTTGTATATTTATATTTCATTTGATTTAAATTCACAGTAGAACCAATTAAAGTGGACGTTATTACTGAAGAAGAAGTTACAGTTTCTCAAGAGCAAAAACATGTGCATACGTTTATTAAATTTGAATTTATTATGGATAGCCTTGTCATTAATTTGTTCACAGGAGGTTCCAAAATGGTAAAGTTATATATTTGCAGAATTGTCACAGAACTAATGTGATATTTATTATATTGTTAATAATGTAATTTATTATTTTATATTAATATTAAAATTATTATATTGATAAATTTCCTTTCTTCAAACATTATAGAATTATATTTTATTACAGTTACAAACTCAAACGTCACCTCTACATCTTCCAGAAAATGGTTTGGCAAGGTTTTCCTTAACACATTTTGCAGTTAAAGGACGAATATTCGTTGGTGATTTATTAGCAACTTCTATCCTTCTTATGAATTGTACTTTGGACGATATTCGGCCTAGTAGAGAAAGTACTTTGACAAGACTCATGGAAAGGACAACAACCTATTCATCTGCACATGAATCGGAAAAAGATGCAAAAACTGTGAGGAGTATGTTGGATGTAACAGTTAGACGAGGCCCTAATGACATATTTGGTAAATATTACATACACACATACGTTATATATAATTATAATATATATTATATTTTTGATGTTTAATATCTTTTATATATAAATTTGTAGTTGATGTCAGAGTGTTTTCATTCAGTATTATTGTGTCACTTGATTATCTAATGAAGATAAAAGATTTTTTTAACATTGAATCTTCTACGTCAAGTAAAAATGTATCACAATCTTCACAAAAGGGTTATAATGAAGTAGTGACTAAGAAACGATCACCTCAAACTTCAGGAAATACTACCCAAATGTTAACTGTGAATTTACATGTAGAAAAGCCGGATATCATTCTTCTTGAGGATATGGATGATATAAATTCAAATTGCATATTATTAAATGTTTGTAATTTAAATATAATCTTTATTTATTTAGTAATAAATAAATAAATAAATATATATATATATATATATATATGTATTGTTATTATATTAAGATTTTATTTTCATAGACTGAGCTACTTTTAAAAATGCGCATAATGGGTGAACATCAAGTTATAACAGGTTCTATTAAAGATCTTTCTCTTTTAACTGGTATATATAATCCTGCTAAAAGGGCTGATTGGATATATCAGGTATGAGACAATTATATAATTATAATCTTCTATTATATGTAATATGAAATTTAACATATATTTTTTTATTTCATCTATGTAAAAGGTTTTAAGACCATGTAGTGTTAGTGTAGCAGGTTCTACACCTGAAGGAAAAGGTCTTCATATAGATATATGTTGTACAGATATTCACATTTCTGTGTCACCAGGTATACATATATACATATATGTCTAATATTATATTTATGCTAATATTACTAATTATTCATTATTTAATAAATAAATATTTTATAGGTGTAATTGAAATTTTGAACAATGTCATTCATACTGTAACTAAAACAGAAGTAGAAGATAATGAAGTGGTGAAGCCTGAACCTAATTATAAAGGACTTTGGCAAATTACTCCATATAAAGAACAAAATTATTGGTTTTTGAAACCAGGTTTAATGCATTTCATAATTTTTATTTAAAATGAAAAATTTCTTATATATAGAAACTTTCTAATACATTTCTAATGTTTGTTTATATAGAGATTGCGATGGATGTATCAGAATATTTTTCTTATCCTGATTGCGATGATAATGCGGTTTATAAACCTGAATTAGCTATTATTTCTGCACCAACAATTTTATTGACATTGGAAGCAGGTGTTGGTAACAAAACATTGCCAATGCTTCTGATGCATATTGGATTTCAAAGCCATGTCAATGATTGGAGTACTAAATCTGTATGATTATATATATACCTAAATAAGTTTAAAAAAACAAATATTTTTACTATAATACAATTTACATTTTGTAGATGTCCTTGGAATGTACAATTTCTCTTATAATGGCATATTATAATAGTCGTTTAGCTTTATGGGAACCATTGATAGAACCAAAGGAAGGAATACAAAATGGAAAACGTATTTCAACTCCTTGGGAATTAAAAACGAAAGTAAATTCGCTAACAATTTAATATTTTTAGATTTTGTTTTTTAAATATGTTTCAAGTATATTTTGCTTTTTTGTTTTTATCAGGTACAATTTAATGATTTAGCAGTGAGCTCTAGAGGAGCTAGTGCAATCAGTCCAAGTATAGAGAGTGAACCAGAAGATTTACATCAAATTGCTAAAATGTCCATTGACGTAACATCTTCTGTAAGATAATTGATTATAATAGTTTTTTAAAAAGTAAAATATATCAATCTAACGATTTTATTTTATTTTTAAATATAGGAAAATCTAGAGATTACAGTGACCAAAACTTGTCTCGATGTATTAAAACAATTAGGTAATGCATTTTCTTCTGCTATTGAAGCTGGTGGAAAAATGGCCACTCAAAAATTAGCACCATATGTATTGAAAAATGAAACTGGCTTGCCAATGACACTAAACTTAGAACTTAGTCATTTTAAGGTAGAAGTAGTATATATAAATTGCAACGTCTATATTCTTATATAATACAGTAATTTATATAGATGAAATACATTAATTTTTAGATATTTGACAGTGGTTCAAGATCAAGCAATAAAGCAGATTTGTATACCGAAGTAATTCTCGAATCTGGAGCATCCATAGAACTTGTACCAAAGTTTACCAAAATAGAAACACAGCTTCTTGAACAATTAAAAGCTGACTCTGTTAAAGATAGTGAAGACAATAAATTTGTTGTTTCGGTAATGCAAATAATTTTTAAATATTCATTAAATTGTGTGTCTTTTCCTATAAAAATAAATTAATGTATTTTTCATATATTCCTATAAAAATATATTAATGTATTTTTTAGTTCAAAGAAATTTGTGATAGACTGACAATACCAGTTCTTCGAGCAGATAAAAGATTCTTCTCGTTGAAATATCGTAAAGATAACTCAGAAGAATGGGGTATTGTTTCTGATGTTGTTGTTGATGAAGGAAGCACTATTGTTACACTTAGAAGTATCCTTCAGGTAAATATTTTTTGGCATGATTATATTTTTGCCAAATAATATAATCATTTATACTATTAGATTATTTAATATTAGAGAATTTTGATTAAAAATAGCAGTTTTTTTTTTTTTTCTTAATATATGATAATTATTATAGGTACATAACCATTTCACCGAACCTATATCTGTATATTACATGACGAAACGAGGAAATGAAGTTGAATGTGTAGGCACGGTAGCTCCTGATGATCGATTGAATCTTCCATTGGATGCTGTATATACACCAACAAATATTTATTGGTTGTTCTTTAGTGTTAATGGGTTAGTTCATTTTACATTGTCTATATTTGCATTATCACTTTCTTATTATTAGATTTAACTTTAAACCACTATTACAGTTATATGGTTTCAATAGAACCATTTGTTTGGAAAGACCTTCAAAAAAATGTTTCCATGACAAAACTGCTAAAGTGTGAAGCAAGATCAAAACAAGAAATAATAGAACCATTTTATATACAGGTAATTATGTCAATCTATATATATATATATATATATTTTCTTTAATTTTTATGGTTTTTTTTTTTAATTACACTTTTGAAAAACTTTTCTTTGTAAATAATTTCTTACAATAACTAAAATTAATATCTATATTATATTATATTATATTATATTATATTATATTATATTATTGTGTCAATAATACTACTACAAATATAATTGTGAAATACGCGATGAATTAGATAATATTATATTGTACAATTATTTTTAACTTTATTGAGAGAATTTTGTTGGAATGCTTCGTATGCTTGTACAAGAAGCGATTTTTTACTTTTAGATGTTTTTCGTGATGATTGTGGTTGGTAGTATTCTCTATAATAACAACACGATCAGTTTATTATTAAATGCTATCGACTGGCAATACAAATTATGTAATTTTATTGATCACGTGAAACGTTTCTGCTTGAATTGTTTTAATTCAGAGCACCCAAAATATGTGGAAACGCCTATTCAGGTACTATCATATTCTTCAGTTAATATGTTGCAATCTTGTATATTAGTGATGATTTTATGGAGAATAAGAAGTGTACCTGCATTGTTTTGTTAGTTAGATCGTTTGTTATTAACTGTGAATGTAGAGATTAATATTTTTTATAAATGTATATTTTTTAACTAGAAATACTTGCATCATTTTTTCTGTTACTGAGAATATGATTAGTAAAGAGATGAGTATTATGTATGTAAATGATAAGGTAAAAGTTAGAGTTTTTTGGTGAGTGTCATTTTCAAAAATCACACTGAAAATGAAAATTGGATATACTATATATATCCCTTACCCATACACACACACACGCACACATATATATATATATATATATATATATATATATATACATATATACATATATATAATTTATTCCGAAGTGATTATATTATATTGTAAAACTATCATTTAATTTTATTATTTTTATATCAGCTGCTTGTAAAACTATGGTTTAAATATTTACCAAGTATTTTTTTGCATGATTCTTATGTCTAGTTAGTATTGTTATATGAAATATTGTAAATATACTATGTTGTTTATAAAAGTGTATTATAGTATATTAATATTTGCAGGTTGTAGGAGAAATAGAGCAAGTTTATTTTGAAAATACTAGTCGCCACACAATGGCAAGCACTATTTATAATGTGCATTTATATCCATCTGTATATCTAAAGAATTTTTTGCCAATTGACATTATTATTTGTCTTCCTGGGATTATTGAAGAAAAACTTTTGGAAGCTAGTGCTACTTTACAGATTCCAACAATTGACTATACAAAGTCAAATATTGTTATTAAGGTAAAGATATTAATATTATATATATCATTTATATGTGTAGCTAAAGTGACATAATTGTTTGATTTTGCAGCTACCAAATTATTTAGAGAAAAATTGGTCATGCAAAGGTGAAATAATAGCAAATCCACCAGAATTTTCAGTCTGGTCTTTTGAATCGTTTGATAGTGCACAAAAAGTTGTTATGGATTTAGGAATGCATACATCATATAAACATGGTTCCATTATAATGGCTCTCTATTGTCCTTTTTGGATGTTAAATAAAACTGGATTAATGTTATCTTATAGGGTAAGTGTAAAAACATGTTGTCTTTTAATAAATATTGTATCATTTAGGTGTATATTTTTTATATATAACTAATTCTTTACTTATTTATTCCTAATATAATTCTACTCAAAATTTCATACAACAATTCAATCAAGAGATTGAATGTCTCGTAGTATTAACATTAAAAAAAAAATATATTTGTACAAATCTTTTTATTAATCTTTAAATAGAAGCAAATTCACCGACTAACTATGCTTGCTGGCTTTCTTCTTTTCTTTTTTTTTCTATGTGAAAAATATATATTAGCATAAGTTTAATTTAGATTTTACAGCTTTTTTTTTTTATGTAATAATTTATATAATATAAATATTGAATTTATAGGGCGTTTCAAAAAGGATAATGATATTGGAGTGTGAAGTTGCTGAACAAAAATGTCTTGCATGATCCTTTAAATTAATATTCAAATTTATATTTATACCTTTATTTAAACTTAATGTATTTGTTTATAATATTTTATCATGTAGGTGTCTCTTTAAATTTATTTTACGACATTGAACTCAGAATATTATTTTACAGAAGTCAAGTAAGGGTGGTAAAGAACACTCAAGTCCAGTTAAGGTAGAGCTTTATTACTATTGCACTTTAACTTCATGCTTTTTATAGAATTATTTTCTTGAAAGCTTGTAAAATATTATTTTAGAAGCTTGTAAAATTTTTGTGCTATTTATGATTAAAGTATTTATTAGTAGAAACTTTTCAACATATACATTTGGTATGATGCTATATGTATTTTTAATTCTTTTTAATTTTTTTAAAAACAAAGAAAACACTAAAAAATGATAGTAATATTATTAAATTAATAAAAGTAGTAGTGTGTTTCATTTAAGTGACATTTATATAATAATTTTATTTGAATCTAAAAATGAAAATATATAATTATTCTTTATAAGATAATAATACAAAAATAGCACACTTTACATATTTGTTTTTATATATATATATATAAAGGTATATTTCAGAAACTCATTTCTGCTATGAAACCTCATCATCCACGTGCACAGTATAGGAAGAGGAAATCGGTGATATTTTCGTTTCAAAATTTATTTAAATTTGTTTAAATAACATTTAATTGCACTAATATTCATAAATTCAAAATTATAGTATCACATATACGAAACTGCAATACTAATGATATTTACTAATGATATTTCTTGCCAATATAAAAGTTGTTTTAACATCACATATGCACAGCTTGTTAAGCTGATATATATGTATATATATATTTATACACACACATTCACATACATATATACATGAATACATACATACACAAGCTATTTATATTCTATTTCTTCTATAAGTTTATTTAGTTTTTCTATTTCCTTGCATTTATTAATATGTTTTAAATACTTAAAAGAACACACATACATAGATAAAATATAATGTGTTATATATGTTTAATATATTATGAGTATATATGTTTAGTATAATGTCATAATCTGCAGCAATGTTTTGGTACTGTATATGCATGAGCAACTAAATAGGAGCATCATTGGAAAAATACTTGTGTTTTTATATATTTATTTGAATTTTAATTTCATTGCTTAATGAAAACATTATTATGAAGAAAACTATAGTAGTCTTACCTTTCATTTCAGAGTGGTGAAGATCATTTAAATATTTTATATCATCCAGAACATTTTAAAGGACCAATATTATTTTCATTCCGCTCAAAAGTCTTTTTTGGTAAAAAGAAAGCAATGGTGAAGGTAGAAGATGGAGAATGGTCTGAAAAGTTTTCCATTGATGTTGCAGGAAGTGAAGGAGTAGTTGCATGCAAATACAATGGAATGATATATCAGGTATATTGTTTATTCATTACAAAATTATGTTGTATGTGTTACCTATATTATATAATTACGTATATGTATTTTTATAATAAATTTTTATATTTTAGATTGGTGTACATAATCAACTGACATATAATTCTTTAACAAAGCAAATTACATTTACGCCTTATTATGTTCTTATTAATAATAGTGATTTTATAATTGAATGTCAAGAAGGCGATAGACCTGCTGATCCACTTATCGTAGTATGTTAAAAAGAAAACAAATTTATTCTTAAGTAAAATATATATTATATAACATATATATTTTTTTATATATATCATAATATATAGGTTTCACCTGGAGAATGTTCTGCTTTTTGGCCTCGTTCAGAACAAGAAGTAAAAACTTTGAAAGCAAAGGCTGCAGGATATCCTGAAAAAACAGCAGCTTTCATTTATACTGATAGCCATACTACGCTGTTGAAACTAGACAACAAGGTTTGTGTTTATTATTATGTAAAATAACTTATTAATAATTAAAACGTTGAACAATTATTTAATAATTATATTTTATTATTAGTACGGTGGTATTAATGTTGATATACAAATCAATGAGGGTGGGATATATATTTCAATGACAGGTTATAGTCCTGGCAATGCTCCTGCTCTTATTATAAATCACACTCATTATTCAATCAATTTTTGGGAAAAAGGATCTATAAATATAAAGTGCGTATAAAATTCGTTCAGCAACAGATTTTTTAACTGACATATTAAATAAATAAACATTAAATATATGTAAATCACATATATTTGTAAATCACAACTGCAAGAACATTTGTATGAAATAGAAAACATTTATATTTTTTGCAGAACTATTGCATCATTTAATAAAATGTTTTATACCTGGGAAAATCCTGCTGGTCCAAGAAAATTAATGTGGGAAGGTGATAACAATAAAGAAATAGAAGATGATCTAAGAAAGGTAAAGTAAATTATTCTATTAAAGATTTACCAAACCATTAGAATTTCTAAATTATTTCTAAGTAATCATTTTTTGTTTGGTTTCACTTTTTAGGATACTTTGGGTGCTTTTAAAATACTTATTTCGAATACAGAAGAGGACATATATTATGTATCATTTCTTAATGGTACACAAAGAGTACTTCTATTTACTACAAATTTGAAAATAGCTGAAGATTGTCAACTAGTAGGCGATTTTGAGCCTATTGAACAAGAGATAACTCTTAATATTCATGGAATAGGATTTTCACTTGTAAATAATATTACTAAGTCAGAGCTTTTATATATGTGCATAGCTAGGTAAATACTCTTTGAAGTATTGGGTTGGCAACTAAGTGATTGCGGAAAATGTAAAGTCCACCTATCGACAAAATCCGCAATCACTTAGTTGTCAATCCAATATATCTATAATTTTTTAATAACATTGGTATACCGATATATTGTTGAATAATGATATATTATATTATTTATTATAGCTCTGGTATAATATGGGAAACGTGTAAATCTACTGGAAGTAGATGGCGTGGTCTTAATGCAAGAGAAATTAATATTATTGAAGAAGGATACCAAAAATATATACGTGAATTACAAATTGAGAAGGATCCGTCTTATAGAGTATTACTTGAGCCTAAGTTGGAGGTAGAGATCTAAAAATTTAATAATTAGCTTTATTCTATAATATTTATTTGCCATAATAGCCAATATTTATGCTGTAATTAATTTTAGGTTGATTACTTAAATATGGAAATGTTAAAACCACATCGTCGTTACATGCGACGTTCATTCCAAACTGGTTTATGGCTACAGTATAAAACATCAACTCATCAAGTACAATTACATGCAAAAATTAATAGATTACAGATAGATAATCAACTTTTAGATTGTGTTTTTCCAGTTATTCTAGCACCTGTTCCTCTACCTAAAAGTATCACACAAAGTACAGGTGAAAAGTGTTCTTAGTATTTTTTCTTATTATAACATTGGATTGTTTATTCCTAAAATTGTATTAATTTTACAGTACCTAAGCCATTTGCTGAACTTAGCATGGTAAAACGTCTTTTGGAACATAGCACCGTGCAACAATTTCGTTATTTCAAAGTACTTATTCAAGAATTTCATATTAAAGTGGATATAGTATTTATAAATGCCATTATGGCCTTTTTTGAAGCCAATGTAGCGAATGATGCGGAAGAAGTAAGATTTTATATTGAAATAATTGTTTTATTTATATCTATAATAAATATGTATCAAAAAGTTTTTAATTTTTGTGTCGTAGAGCGAATTATTCCGCACAGACATGAAATTGGTACATGAACCACTTATGTATCATGTTAGTCTGATCACAACAGCTGAGCAAAAGAATTTCTTCGATTTATTACACTTTTCACCTCTTAAGGTTAGTGATCTTATTTTTTACTTATATTATTATGTATAAAAATTCTAAACATGTATTTTTATGATTATATAATTATTCTTTCTCCATTAGATACATATTAGTTTTTCAATGACTGGTACTGGAAGTGGACCTTCTGCACTACCTCAAGTATTAAATGTATTATTACAAGGGATTGGAGTTACTCTGACTGATATTAATGATATCGTATTCAAGTATGTTATTTTATTCCCTAGTTTTTTTTTAACGTGATAAAAGAAAATTAATAAAAAATTAATCATTTTAGATTAGCATACTTCGAAAGAGATTACACTTTCATGACAAATAAGCAATTAATCTCAGAAGCAACTACGCATTATGTAGGACAAGCTATTAAACAAGCTTATGTTCTTGTGTTAGGTCTTGACGTTATTGGTAATCCATATGGTCTTGTAGTAGGTACTATGAAAGGTATCGAAGATTTATTTTATGAGCCTTTCCAAGGTGCCATACAAGGTCCAGGAGAATTTGCTGAAGGATTATATCTTGGTGTAAGAAGTATGTTAGGTCATACTGTTGGTGGAATGGCAGGAGCTGTATCTAAAATTACAGGAGCTATGGGTATAAGAAGATTACATAATATTTTTTTTTATTTACTAGTTATGCATACGTACATTTGTAATCGTAATGTTTTTATATGTAAAGGTAAAGGAATAGCTGCTTTAACTTTTGACAAAGATTATCAAAGGAAAAGGCAAGAACAATTGAATAAACAGCCAGCAAATTTACAAGAAGGACTTGCAAGAAGTGGAAAAGGTTTGATAATGGTATGCTTATGAATTAAGTTAATATTTAACAAGAAATACTTTTTTATGACTTATATATTAAAATTAGTCGTTTATATAGGGAGTTGTAGATGGTGTAACTGGTGTTGTAATGAAACCTATATCCGGTGCTAAAGAAGAAGGCGTTGAAGGATTTTTCAAAGGTTTTGGAAAAGGAGTTGTTGGACTTGTAACTAGACCAACTGCTGGCGTTGTTGATTTTGCTAGTGGATCTTTCGGCGCTGTTAGACGGTATAAATATATTTCTTTTTATATTTTGTAATTTTTTATATCTATAAAAATAGTTTAAAAAATAAAAATATATTTTAGTGCGGCTGAATTAAACGAAGAAGCTAAAAGAGTTCGTCCACCGAGATTCCTGCAGCCAGACAGTCTTGTTCGACCTTATATAAGAGATGAAGCAGATGGTAATAAAATTCTGATTGTAAGTAACTCATACAATTTTATGATAATAATATGGCACATAAAATATTATAATAAATTTAATATTATTGAAATTTATATATGTAGTTTTTTTTCTTTTTCACAGGAACTTGAAAAAGGAAAATATGCAAACACAGATATTTATTTCTATCATATATATATAAATAAGGATGTCCTATTACTTACTGATAAACGTATAGCGTATCTTGAACATAGTGATTTATTCGGTGGTTGGAAGGTATTTCTCAGATTAAATTTGAAGAATTTCTCTATCTACTATAAAATTATTTATTCAAAATCTTACTTTGTAGGTCGATTGGACTCATACATGGCATGAAATTGGTGAATTACCGAAAGTAGTAGATAAAGGGGTACAGATTTTCATTAAAGATTCCTCAAAAAGAAAGAAACTGGGCAATTTATTTGGTAGTACAGAACAATCCAAAGTAATCTTAATACCAGATAACAATATAAAACAGGTTGGAAATTTTTTTTGTTTTTTTTTTGCATTTATACTTAAGTAATAAAAAATAATTATTTATGTATCTTATTATTTTTATAGTTACTTTATACTAAAATATGGGAACAGATGAATCAATATGGATTAACGGATGAATTTAAATAAGTTACCAGTATGAAAATCAAAAAGAGAGAGCATAATATATTGACAAATTACTTTTGAAACTTTATGCTTAAGCAAAACTAAGAGTGCCTAAATGCTCAATTTGCATTAAGCTTTGCAACTGAAGTTATATAATTTTCATGCACATTCAACTAGTTTTTTATAAATAATATTTGCAAGACTGACAAATATTAGCTTTTAAATAGCTATAGTAAAGAATATAAACCTATATTATTTCGAGATAAATATAAAAAAAAAATCATATTCCCAATGCATAGAATTTCAATAAATTAAATATATCGGTCAAGTAATATTTTATTTTATATTATATAATATAATATAATATATTATTAATCAAGTTTTACTAATTTATTAAGAAAGTAATATATACTATATATAATATATCAGTTTGTAATTATTAAGAAACTACTTGCTAAAAAGTTGTTAATTTACAAAAAAGAGAAAACGCACATTTTTTTAATGATACCGTAAGTATATTTATATGAGATCATTTATAACAATGTCATGTGATTATTAATATAATACGCATACACATTGTTTGTTATAATAGAATTATTTTAATATTTTATTTAAAAAATTAAAAGAAAGTTAACTATCTTTGACTTCTATGCAAACATTTAAATATAGATATATAATATTGTTCTAGGATATTTCTGTTCAAGTATTCTCTAAAAATAATAAAAAACTTATATAATTATAATAGAATTATATAACTAATAAAAAGATATAGAGAGAAAACATTCTACTTAATCTTACAAATTCTTTTTCATTGCCTTTGAATAAATTATGTTATTTTTAGATATGTATACATATGTAATATGAAAGTATCCTGATATTGGAAATACAACAATAGTTAACAAATCTATAAAAGTGCAACTTCATTTAATATAAATCGTCATTTGTTTACTTGTCAGTTGTGTATTTATTTATTTATTTATTTTATTATTTATTTTTTTATTTTAAAATATCTCTTATATACTTTTGAACTCAATTTTTATGCATACCACAAAAATACGTTATAGAATATCAATAAACATTATTATAATATTGGCATTGGCGGAAAATAAATTCATTAAAGTCACAATACTTGAATAATAATTGTGAATATAAAAAATTTTTGTAATATCTAAAATTGTATACACTAGACTAATGCAATCAACTAATTCCAATGAACCACACGTTGAAAATATTGTACAAGGACCACCACAGTTACCACCTTTATATAAAGGACAAAAAATACAAAGTGTAAGTTAGTAAAAAAGAAATTATCATTATTTAAAATCCGCATACATAATATAAATCAATAAACAAATTTCACATTTTTGATAGGGTCCATATACCATTACCGTAACAGATGATATGGTTGCACAAAGGGAAAGACAAAATCAAGAATTATATAGAGCGTGGCTACATGAACAAAGAAGAAGAGAAATGGATGATGATTATATGGGAGATTTTAAAGATTCGGTAGTGAGAAGGAACTTTATTAGGAAAATTTTTTGCATATTGGGCATGCAACTTCTATTTACAACAGCTGTCGTAGCATTTTTTATGTTTGTGTAAGTTGTGTATTATTTCAATATTTTAAACACATTTATTAATCCTTCTTTACTTTTAGACCTGTTGCACAAGAATTCATGTTAGTTAATTGGTTTCTTTGGCTAATAGCTTTGTACGTAGACTTTGTCATTTTATATAAATTATTTTAAATAAATTATTTTAATGTTAATTAAGTTCTTTCATATTGTTAGAATAATCTTTATGGTCACATACTGCGCTATAGCATTTTCTGATTGTGCAAGACGCCAAACACCAAATAATTACATCTGTCTTTGTTTGCTGGTAAAATTATTTATAGATTAATATCTATATTTATGTATTAATATACAGTTTTCATATTTCCTTTATATGCTTTCATATTTGTTTCAGACAATGGCTATGTCATATTTGGCTGCTTTTGCTTCTGTATTTTATGCTGTAGAAGTTGTTCTTATAGCGTTAGGCATGACAACAATTGTAACTATCACAATTAGTTTTATAGCCACATTCACTAAGGTATATATAAATAATTTATTCCTATTTTCATTAAAATTTTTTTTAAATATCAAGTAAAATATTTTGAAGTAAATTTTATAAGTTAATTATTTTAATAATGCATTATACGTTTACAGTTTGATCTAACCATGCGAACAGGATTGATAACAATAATTGGATTAGTTGGAATTATTGCTCTTTTTGTAATGATGATGGTATCAATATTTATGTATATAAAAACATTGCACATAATAATGGCCATTATAGGAACACTTCTTGTATCAATGGTTAATATCAATTTCATAAAATATATTTCATTATTAATTATATAGATATATTTTATAAGTACATTAAATCACATTTCTACTATTATTTCAGTATCTATTTTTTGACGTACAAACAATTATGGGTGGACGAAGAATAGAATTAAATCCAAACGAAGTTGTTTATGCAACTACTCAAATTTATGTTGACATAATTTTACTGTATCAGTACATTCTTATGTTGCTAGGTTTATTCCACGATGGATAAATACAGAAAATTTATTACATTTTGTATTTATGTATGTGTTATTTTATTAAAAGAAATAACGAACTTTGTTATATTATAAAAATCAAATTACCTAAATATTTCAATTTTTCCACAGCACATTATGATATATGGTAAATATATAGTCTAATTAAAAATGTATATTCGTTATTTATTTAATATGTATAATGTAAAAAATTCAATAAAAATCGAGAAAGATTTTTGAATAAACCGCTCAAAATCGAGTGGTCCTAAGTATATATCGATTATATCGATCAACATTATCAATGCAATTGCTTCTTAGAGAGAGAATCGTAATTTGACTTTGCATTAGTTCAAGGTGATTTGAGGAAGTAACTCATCGTTGGCTTAGTAAAATTAACCGCGAAACACGAATATCGGTCAAAAGAAATCTATTAATAAATAAAGAAGAAATTAGTAATATACAAAAGACGAGTGGTTTGTAAAAGAAAAAGAAAAAAATGGCAACTTTTGTTCCTGATCCAGAAAACATTAAAGCAAAGGCTTTACAAGCTTTTGTCCAAGAATTTGGTGTCGAAGCAACCATTTGTGCTTGTGCACCTGGTCGCGTGAATTTAATTGGCGAACATACGGATTACAATGAAGGATTTGTATTGCCAATGGTAATTTATGAAAATTTCTAAACAATATATGCCAATATATTTCTTTTATTTCGTGAAAAACTTTTGACTGCCATTATTGGTTCGTTAGATGTTTCCATTTACTTCGATTCGTAATTCCTAATACTATTGTGAAATCCAAGATAAGAGTTAAACTTCGAATTTTATTTATTAAACGAGTTACGTAATTGTAATAGAGTTAAGTAACATCTATTTTTTCATTAGCGACGAACTGATATACTGCTTACGTGAATACAATGTCTTATCTTGTTAAAATTTTTTGGCGCGAGAAAAGTTTCAATTCAAAAATTGCCGCCTAGGTTTATTATAGGCGGCAGTTGTTTTGCTCAGGGAAGAAACTAAATTTTTTAAATTCTGAAATCGATGTATCGAGAAGGGGAATAAAATAAATTTTAGATAGATTAGAGGAATATTAATAAATTTTTGTTATTGATATTAATTAATCAGAATTAATAAGTATACTAATTGTTTATAATATGAATAATTTATGATTTTTCCTTTATTTTGTAATTTTTGATTTTATATAACATTAATAGTGTATTATAAAAGGAACATACTGTATTGTATCATTTAGTTTTCTTTTATGTTTTAATATTATTAATACTATTTTTTAGGCATTACCTATGGTCACAATAATAGTTGGAAGACCAAATAATAAGAAAGAATGTAAGATTATTTCTCTCAATGAAAATATTGGTTCATTACGCCAAATTGAATTTGATATCAGTGTTAAAGAAAATATAAAAACAGGAGAACCTAAGTGGGCTAATTATATAAAAGGATGTATTGTATATTTTCCATGTAAGTTTACAAGCCTTATTAAAATCAGTGATATAAATAATTAATATGTAGTACAAATTTTATGTGTTTTATAATTATATTTATAGGTGATTTGTCAGGTTTTGATGCTGTAATTGTCTCAACAGTACCCGTAGGAGCAGGTTTAAGTAGTTCTGCTGCTTTAGAAGTGGCAACATATACATTTCTCGAAGCAATGAGTGGCCATAAACTGGAAAAAGCTGAAGATAAAGTATGTTTCGTATTTTGACATTGATATATATATATATAATTAATAAAGAAGAAGTTGCATAAAATAATAACATAAAATAAAACAATTTCTACATTTGAATAAAAATATAAAGTTTACAGGCCTTAACATGTCAACGAGTAGAACATGATTTTGCTGGCGTACCATGTGGTATTATGGATCAGTTCATTTCTGTGATGGGAAAGGAAGGTTGCGCACTTCTCTTAGACTGTAGAGATCTGTCAACCAAGCATATACCTATGAAACAAATAAATGATTATGTTTTCCTAATTACAAATTCAAATGCACCTCACAAACTAAGTAGTAGTGCTTATTGCAAACGTAGAGATTGTTGTTATGAGGCTGCAAAAAAGCTTAATATAAAGAGCTTAAGAGAGGCAACAATAGATAGTATTGATGGTGATTATATTAATATAGATCATTTGTAAATATTAATAACAAGAAATTTGGATTAACATTTGTTGTTTCTATTTCAGTGTTAAAATCACAAAATGTCTCTGAAGAGATATTGAAAAGAACTCGTCATGTAATCAATGAAATTCAAAGAACAATTAATGCTACAGTTGCTCTTGAAAAAGGTGATTTTGTACAATTTGGCCATTTAATGAATGAAAGTCATGAATCTCTACGATATGATTATGAGGTGTCTTCCAAGGAACTTGATACATTGGTAGCTGCAGCTAGAGAAGTTAATGGTGTTTTAGGAAGTCGTTTAACTGGGGCAGGTTTTGGTGGTTGCACTGTTACTTTATTAGAAAAGAAAGCAGTTGATGATGTCATTCAAAATATAAAAGCAAAGTTAATATCTCTCTTCATAGTTAAAATTTTTCAATTAATATAATTATTAATTTTCAATTAATATAATTATTAAGTATAATATAATTTACTTATTAGGTATACAGGAACTCCAACCTTTTATATTGCAAAACCAGCTAATGGAGCAAGAGAAATGGATATAAAGTGCTAAATATGAGTAATAACTTTATTATGTAAATTATTGTTTTTATTGCTTTTTAATTTTTCTTGTACACAATAAGTATATCATAGAAATTTTTTATCTGTTTACAGAGAAATGAAATTAGAAAGAAAAGATATGCAGTAACAAAGAAATAAAAAACTTTATAATCCAATTTTCCTTTGGTATTAGTAAGACAAAGGTATGTAGTGATATCTAAGGATAAAAAAATTATAAGAATATTGAAATTTCATAAAAAATTATATTGTTAATATCAGAATATTTGTCTTGTAATGAATTCTGATTAGTTGATTTTAAAGTATATAGTTTTGTTTTATATTCTTGTATGTGTAAACATAATCTGTTAAAAGAAAGTTTACTAATATGTTTATATAGAAATATTTTTAATATATATATAGTCAATAGATATAAAGTAAATAGAATAACAAAGGAAGGATAAGAACTAAACGATTTCTTTTTTTTTTTTTTTAATTATGTACAAATTTCTTATATCTCTATTAGGTATGAGAAGTAAGTACATATTTTATTTGTAAAAATAAGATGCATATTTGAGGCATACCAAAGAATTCTTAGTATATATGAACTAATTAAAAATTGTAACATTTAATAATACGATGTTTAATAAAAGGTATTGTTACGAACGTTTCACCGATTTATGCTTAAGAATACATAGTTCTTTTTACTTTGTTCTTTTTTAATGTTTTCAGTTATGGTTACAAAGCTCGTCATAAAGCTTAAATATATATTCTAGTTAGACGTTTTTTGATGATTTTATTTATCAATTACATTTCATTTAGTTTTTATCAATAAATATGAATTCTTAATTATACGATATACATATAATCTCACTTATAGAGCAGTCAAAAAACGTTTAACTTTTTTTTTTTTTTTTTACTAAAAAGGTTCATTAATTATTAATTAGTATATCAACTAATTCATTAAACGATACAATACTGTTATACCAGAGTAATGTTTATCGAACCTTTTATACATGATCATTGAACAATCATAACTAAAAATTATATAACGAAAAAAAAAAGAATATTATTAAATATATAATATCTTCGGCGGATCATTTTTTTATGCGTAAGCAACAGTATAGAATATAAATCAGATTGTAGCATTTCATTTATAAAATCCCTGTATGCTTATACATCCGACGCAGTTGGCATTTTAATTCTAAAGTGCTGACATAATACTGTTACTTGCCAAGAGCGGAGAATAGGGCGATCTGCTTATTTATGAATCATCAAAAATATTAAAATATATTCAATACCTGCTTATAGTTGTCGTCGAAATATTTGAATATTCTGAAAGATAAAGAAAATAAATTATTAATTTAGATCAAATTATATAAATAATAATATAATAAATTATATATAATAATAATAAACATACATTAACACATTGTTGAGATCAAAAATTAATGCGTTTCATAATTGAATTAAAATCGTTATTAAAATATTACAAATTCAGAAAAATTCTAAATATATATATATATATATATAAAAATTAATAAAAAATTAAGTAGATACAATAAAAAATAATAATGACGACTTTTATACAATTTTGTAGATTAATAATTACATAAGTCTTGTACGCATGTATAAATATACACGTAAACGGTCAACAATGTTTTAATATGATCGATAAAGATTTACCTTTAAGGCAGTCGTTTAATTCGAGTTCGCTGGAGCTACACTTCAAACTCGATGGTTTTACTCCTCTGAAAATTTCAACAATGCTAGGCTTTAAATTATGAAAGATTAAAGGCTGACCACGTTTTGAGAAATCTTCTATCAAATTCTTCACACCCTGAAAATAAAAAAATGATGAAGATAACGACGAAAGAAAAAAGATACATTTGATTTGTCTTAAAGATCTTCGAAGGTTTTACCTTAGCTGCAGTAAAATCGACAGCTTGTATGTGAGTGGAATCAATAACAACAGGTACAGTAACACCCTGTTTTGATCCCTGTTTACTAATTACAGCTCGAACATATTCAACACTTGGAAAGACAAGACTTCTATCTGGAGTTATGACAAGATATTCACAGCCGCTTATACTCTAGAAAAATACATGAAAAATATACAATTTAACGTTTTTAAATATTATTTATAAAATATGAAGAAAAATAGTAGCACTCACTGTAGCTTTTTGGACTCGCAAAGATGGCCTGGCTGATGCATAAAGCAAAAATAGAAGATTAACGCCGATGCCGATCACTATACCTAATTCTAATCTCACGAAAAGACAGCATAAAAATGTTACAATCGCAGGTACCAGATCGATCTCTAGAAGAAATCATAAAATTCGTTGATAACAAAATCTGATGATAATTTGTTAATTTATATCAAATATAAACAATGATAAAATTTGTTAATGTATCTTGTGATCACATACATATATACTCATCTATTACAAGATACATTAACAAATGTTAAGATTTCACAAGAGGCATACATACTTTTAGTCCTCCACATTGGCTTGATAACATGGAATTCAACCATAAAGACTACAGCTGCTATGATAACTGCCGCGAGTGCTGCCTTAGGAATGTATTGAAGATATGGAGTAAGGAATAGTAATGATATTAAGACAAGAAGACCCGTATATATTCCACCTAAAGTAGTTTTGACACCAGAGGAATGATTAACAGCACCTCGACTGAGTCCACCACTGACTGGCATTGATGATACGAAAGAGGAAATCACGTTGCATACACCTAATGCTAACATTTCTTGAGTAGCGTCTATAGGATTACCATCGTCTAAAGGAAAAGGTGGGAATGATGTAAAATAAAATATTAAAATTATAGTTACTATAAAATTATAATGATAACTTGTATTTTACATTTTATGTAATATTAAAAATAATAATTTCTTACTGAATACTTTGGCGATGGAAATAGTTTCCAGAAGACTCAGCAAAGGTACGACTAGACATCCGGAACCTAATTCGCTGACCATGTCACTGAAGTGATAGGTTTGATTACCAACACTCGATTCGAAAGATGGCAAATGGAAATTCGGTAGACCTGCCTTTACTTCTCCTGTTAATATGACTGGTGATGAACCAAGATAAAGTTCCAATAGCCAACACATGACAGCACAAACGACAACGATCAAGATGTTTCTGGCAGTTGAGATCAACCAAATCAATTTTCTTAACGTCAATTGAATTTTCGTCGGCATCTTAACATTCCGTGTCATTATCGGCAGATCTTTGGCTTTCTATGGATAGAAATATGATTATGTTACATGCTAGGTAAGCGAAGGATAGATCAATTTAATTATATAAATTAATCATTCTAACCCTGAGAAGTAACAAAACAATTATGCACACAATTCCTAACGTAGCGTCCCATGGCCTGGTATCACTGATCTTTTCAAAAATCATTTGCCAGACTTCTAAGAATTTTCCACCAGATATATTGATCCCTAAAATATCTTTCATTTGACTGGTAGCGATGATGATCGCTGCGGCTGAAGTGAAACCAACTGAAACTGGTCCCGAAATAAAATCGAGCAAGAAACCTATTAAATAGAAATAAGAAATATTTTAATCTTATTTTGTTGCGGAAAATTGTCCTCTTTTATCTTATACGATCAAAGCGATTAAATGAAAAGATCTATAGAGTTAGTTAATCTATACTAAGTAACAACTAGCGAGGAAGGATATGAAGTTAGTGTTCATAATACGCGATGTGTTTATTGTTGTCGGTGTGATCACTATCACGGATCTTTAATAGTCTCTATGAAATTACCTAATTGCAATATAC
Source organism: Vespa velutina (assembly GCF_912470025.1). Classification (NCBI taxonomy): domain Eukaryota; kingdom Metazoa; phylum Arthropoda; class Insecta; order Hymenoptera; family Vespidae; genus Vespa; species Vespa velutina. The sequence goes on along the minus strand of NC_062198.1, from coordinate 3,280,718 downwards.
CCATTAACAAGGATATGCAGCCGGAGATGAAGGTCAATAAAACGCTAAAGTCAGGTCCTAAGTGAGCTTTTTGAAGGGTTTCTCTTGTTAGGATTGCAGCTATTGCTGTTGGTCCTACAGGAACATCCTTGCAGGAGCCTAAGATAGTATATACGAAGCATGCCATGAAGGATGAATAGAGACCATACTGAAACATATAAAAATATTCTTCAATCTTTGCTGTTTATTTATTTAAACAAATTATACATTTAATGATATATAATCATAAGGGTTTTGTTATCTAAACGAGCAAGTATAAAAATTTATCAAAAATTTTTTCTAATGAGCACAAATTTAATATCATTTTAAAAAATTCTTATTGTGGGTGTATACTAATTGATAATAATAATAATAATAATAATAATAATAATAATAATGATAATAATAATATATACATATATATACATATATATATGGGTTATCTTAAGTTCAGTATTTAAGTGTTATTTCATTATTATTTCTTTTTGAATATCACGCGTTTGGATTTTTGCTATTTAAAAAGAAGAACATTTTAGATTGGAACATTAATTGACTTATTTAAATTATCAATTTACGCACTTACTTGTAGAGGTAGACCAGCGACATTGGCATAAGCTATGGCTTGTGGTATAACTGTTAAACCAACAGTGACTCCTGCTACCAAGTCATTTGCTATATATTCCTTACGATATTTTGGTAACCATGCTAGGATAGGTATTCTTTTGTAAAGCAACTTTTTTCTACACGTCCTTTTTATTCTCCGACAAAGCCAATTCCTCATCGACGATAGTAGAAAATTATTGTTATGGTTTCCTAAAATTATAAATACACAAAATTCTCTTTATATAATTTCTCTTTATTTATTTATTTATCTTTTAAAATATTTCTTCATATTTATGCTTCGATTTTTTTATGTTTTCTCTTTCTTTTCCCTTTTTTTCTTTTTCTTTTTTAATTTAGAATTTATATATACATTTCATTCCTCGTACTCATGGTAAATAATTTCTCTCACGAGTTTAAAGGGGAAGTATATAAAATGATCTCGCCGAATGATGTCATTGATCACGAGCGTGCGTGACCCTGTCATGTGACTCCCTTATCAGGTATATCTTCGCGCGAATGTTTTTTTTTCTTAATTTCTTCTCAATGAAATAAAAAAAAGCTAAAGAAAAAGATATATATATATATATATATATATATATATATAACAAATAGAGCATGAAGAATTAATTTTATTTGGCATTCCCAAATGACATATTTGTTTTAAAAATGATAAAAAAGAAAAAATAAGATGATTTCGATGAAATTGAATATTTATGGTAATCGATAAGAATTCTCCTTTCGTATTCGACTTTAATGAAAAATCCTGATGTGTTTTCTGTTACGAAAGGTCAGCCAATTATACCGCAACATTTCTTCGACAATTTTCTAGTTTCTTTCGGGCTACGTGCCAGTATCGTTACGTTTAAATATGGAAAGCGATGCTATGCGCGCATTGTGTGTCCTTTAATTTAATCGTATTCGTGTCTGGAGTTTCTAACGATGAAACTCATTTAATTCGATTTCATGATATTTAAGGAAAGGAAGAAAAAGAAGAAGACTCACCGTCATCCTTGCTCTCTTTATCGTCTTTGCTAGGAAGATGGACGATGGCCAGTCTAGTTTCAAGGTTATTACTTAGATCAGGATCGTTGTTGTTGAAACCGGTCAGCCTGACTTCTTTGTAACTTTCGAGATCGTACTCTTCTTTGACTGTGTATTTAGCCATTTTATTCTCTTGAATTTTTTTCTTTTCTTTTTGTTTCTTTTTTCTATTAGTAGAGCAGAAGGAAAAAAAATGTAGTAAGGAAGAAAGAAAGGAAGGAAGGAAGGAAAGAAAGAAGGAAGGAAGGAAGGAAAGGGGAGGAAGAAGAGGATAGGGCGGTTAGGATTTGTTAGGAATTTCGTCAGAATAATGCCGTAGTTATCTTGTCCTTCCTTCTTTTGATTTCGTAGAATAAGGATTGTGGTCCAAGGTCACGGACGATCGAAGCTTACTCAGGTAGACTCCATCCTTCGACTCGATCATAAGTAATGATACTGAAAAACAATCATTATAATAATTTTATCTCAAGTTTAGATCGTTGTCATTAACTTGCGCATAATCGTTTCTATTAATAAAACTTTATAGACGACGAATCAATTAAAATGATGAAATTACAGTGAATATTTTTGTTTTAGACATTAAATTATTCATCCATTTTCTATTTACTATATTTGTATATAATTATAAGAATGAACAAATTTATTCTTTTTCATGGATTTTATACGTTAATTTTTTTTTTTTTCATTTTATCATATCAATCTATATTTGTTGAGATATTTTATAAATAAATTTGTACAGATAGTTAAATAAATATTTTTTTTTTTTTTGAATACATACACACACTCATAGATAGATGCTTATTACTTTTTTCAATGCGCATAAAATTAATAAAAAATAAAATTAATATTAATATTTAATAATAATAATAATTATTAATTAATTTAAAGAAAAATTGAATAAAAATAGATAAAGAAAGAAAGAAAGATCATCGAAGAAATAATTTAGCTAGAAAATAGATAATAGATAATAGATTTTGACTTTTATCACATTGGTTCCTCTAATTCTTTTGTTTATAAGTCGATACACGTAACCGGATAATCATTAGCTGTCGATACATTGTACGCGTGAACTTCACCTACATTCTATTGCAAAGTGGTTACTATAAAGCAATTATCTACTCATTCTTGTGCCATATGTATTACAACTGTTAGTAATTACATAAGACCGTGGTTAATTGCGTTACGCTCGAGTCATCGGTACTTGAGAAGTTGGTGGTGGTAGTGGCGGGGATTGGCGGGAGAGGACTGGGGATGAAAAATATTCATAAAACAAACCTATCAATTATTGAGCGAATACGTCTTAGCTTTCTTTAACATTCAAGCTTGTAAAACTTGACGTTCGTTAAATATTTCAAATAACTCGATGATAAGGTTTATTTTTTTTCTTTATCTTTTTTTTTTTTTTTTCATGTTAAAGAAACTAATTTTAGGTCTCTTATTAATCGACCGATTGACAAAGATAAAAAATCGCCTATTTTAAAATCAAAGGCCTTTTCTTTTTCTTTCCTTTTTTTTTTTTTTTTTTCTTTACATATTTCATTTCTTTTTCTTCTTTCTTTCATTTACCACGCTAATTGTATTTTTTAATTTATTTCTTTTATTTGTTCATCTACGTCACTTTGTCGTCATAATTACATTTAAAAAGAATTTTATTATTCGAGGTATACTTACAAATCGTAAATAGAGATTCGACAGAGCCTATTTTAATTCCCTCAAATTGTCTATTGTTCTATGATTCTACGTAAAATAATAATAATATAAAAGAAAATGAATAAGAAAATGCACATATTTTTTTATTGTTTCTCTCTCACTCTCTCTCACTCTTTTCTCTTTTTTATTCTTATTTTTATCAGGAAGTTCGAAGAACTAGCCATCGTTTTTCCAAGTTGATAACTAGATACATATTTATACAATATGTATCTTTTCATTCTTTTTTCTCTTTTTTTTTTGTCTTTTTTTTTTTTCTTTAAAGAAGTAAAAAAGATGTTGCGAACTTGAACGCAAATGAAGTTCTTGGACATGCATTAGCAACAAATGGCCGCTCATGGTTGTATAGTAATTCGATAAATACCGTTAACTGCGTGATCAAGTGATTAGGATGATGAATCGATCGTTCGATCGATTGTCGCTTTATCTATGCGGCATTTAAAATACAATTTATGTTTGTACGTATATACGCATATGTATGTTGATACATGTATATCTATAAATGTTTCACACACTTTGTCCGTTTCCTTTGTTTTTTTTCTAAATATTTGTCCTTTTTCCTTTCAATTAAATACGAAATCACGTTTTTCTATGCATTGGCAGTGCCACGACATACTACCTCTCGATTTCCTTTCACATTTTGTTACGATCCTTATAATATGCGTGTAAGGAGTGAAGGAATACAACACGACGGTCTCTTAATTATGCGCTTGACGTCAAAGATCATTTTCATAGATTAATCGTAATTTATATGTATAAATAATTATTAACTCTTAATAAAGATTTCTTTCTGTTCTATTTTTTTTTTACATTTTGTATCATTTTTTTTTTTTTTTTTTTATTTAAATTTATTAACCTCATTAATGTTTTTTAACTTACATATCCACACGGACACAGACAAATGGAAATAATTAAGGTGATTGATTCATATAACTTTTTTCTTAATTTATAATATTTAAACCTTATTATACGAAATTCGTGTTGTCCGATGATACATATATATATATATATATATATATATATATATATATATATATATAAAAGGATTAGAATATAAATTATGAACAATTAAAAATATAGTTTTTAGATTTATACTGAAAGTAAATATATATGAAATTATATAAATAGAGAAATAATTCAAGCGCGTACATACGATATTATTGTTGACGTTATTATATAATGGATTGACACTTTTATCCATTCTCTCTTTCTCTCTCTCTCTCTCTCTCTCTCTCTCTCTCTCTCTCTCTCTCTCTCTTTCTGTTTTGACTACGAATTACGATCACGATCGTAAAAATGACGCCTCATTATACGCAAATCGTTCGAATAGGATTGATCTTTGGAAGAATATATACATACATCTATCTTACATCGTTCAAACGTATCTTTGATGTCATTTTGAAATAATATAACAGATTGCGATCGTTATATAAAATTATATCCGGTTATTTTGAAAAACGAAGGTAATGATAATATTAAAATAAAAATGTATAGAAAATGTAATAAAAAAAAAGAAAAGAAGAAAAAAGAGAAAATAAGGAAGAGAAAAATAAGGAAAAGAAAAAATAGGAAAGATAAAGAAACAATGGGAAAGAAACACGAAAGAGAAATAAAGAAAGAAATTAAATAAAAAAAAAAAAAAAAAAAAAAAAAAAAAAGAACTATTCGTTCATAGTGCGAAAGAGAAAGCGTATATCTTGAAATACCACGTGTAACCAGTGTCTATTACGATTCTTGTTTTATGTGTACATATTGACATAAGAACGAAGTGAAAAGTAGTCAATTATTATAACGATTTAATTATTTAAACCATAAATTTTTCTTTAGAACAGATAAATAGAAAAATAAAAAGAAGCAGTAAAAAGAAGAATCCCACGTAAGAATTCTATCCTTTCCTTTCTTAGAATCCATTCACAAGGTTTTACAAGGAGGGAGACCTTGGAAAAGGTGATAATCAATCGGATGATATACACTCGTAAAATTCCTCTCTTATGTTCTTTTGCAATAATAAATAAAAAAATAAATATGCATATGCGTTTAGGTTTTCGTCTTTATCAATGACTACCTTCAATATTTTACATTATATATTTAGTTAGTGAAATATATCGTATTAGTCATTTCTTATTAATAAAATGAATTATATTTCTTGATAGATGAATAAATTTTGTCATGCAAATCGCTTCTTTCCTTTCTCGATTTCTTTCCTATTCTTTTACTGCTCTCTATTTCATTTTCTTTTACTTTTTTTCCTTCCTCTTCGCTTCTTTTTTTCTTCTTTTTCAAATAAAAATAGATAGATTCCAAGTTTCTGGGATTATTACGTAATATACGAGTTATTATTAGATAATCGAATTTATAAAATGTAAATTTTTTCATCCTCACAGTTTTCTTTTTTTATTTCCTTTTTAAGAGCCATTTTAAATTCCGATGCCCGATGTAGTACATTTAAATCATTTTACGAGCTTTCTTTTTCGCATTAATGTGTCACTCGTTACATTGACATCATCGATTTAACATTGTTTGAACATTAATGATTCTCTTTTAATAAAAGATACTATAAAACAAAAAACAAAGAAAAAGTAAAATGTCTTGAGACACTTTAAAATGAAATGTTAATATAATCTCGATCGATTAAGTCTATGAGTCATGTAAGGTGACGGTAACGTTTATCGATAATTTTATTAATTAGTTATTATTTTCTTTGACGAACGATTTTTTTTTTTTTATTACATTTTTGCTATTATAATATATTTTATATACACGTAAATTAATTTTTTAATATTCCAATGGATAATAATTACAATAAAATACCATTTTATTTCGTTATTTGTGAGAAAATTTGAATGAGTCAAAAATTTTTAAATGATATTAAAAATCGAATTACTTTTTTCATCAAATCATTTTCTTTTTTTCGAAACTCTTTAAGGCTTATAATTAAATTTGTTATTTTAAATTTTGGAATCTAGTGTTTGCAATCAAGTCTTGCAAAATTTAGCAATCTGAGAGGAAAAAAAACTAATTTGAAAAGTTTTGAGAAAGAATAATTGATTCATAATAATGTCACATAGAGAATTTTTTTTTTGACATTAATTCACATCGAAATATCGTATAATTAAAAAGATATAAAATATGATTTTTAAGTAAGAGAAAAAGAAAAGAAAAAAAAAAAAGATAAAAAAATCACTGAATTGAATCCTCTTTTTATCTATTTTTCTTTAGGCTAATGTAATTTTCAATGGAAACATTTTTAGTTGCACTTCGAAGTATTCTAAACGTTCGTTGATGCATTCCTTTCGAAGTGAGGAACGTAAGAATTTTTGCTCGTGAAATTGAACGATCGCATCGGGGGAATTTCTTCGCAAAGCAATGCTTTCGTATTCTGTTCGTTTAGTCATAGCACGTATATATGTAAGTGTATGCGAAAGTTTATTAGAAGGCCTATAATTCTACATAAAGCCGGATAATGCTTTCCCCGTACGAGTTTAATGTCTAAAACGGAATAAACTCGCGCATTCTTGTTTTTTATTATGTTTTATATATTTTTTTTATCTGCTTAAATTAATCGTTCATAATCAAATGGTATTTAAATAATGTTTACCTCACGATAATATTTCTTAGCATAATTATTAAAGATTAAATTGGAAAAAAATCCAAACGGGCATTCTAAGATTTTTTTATCAAAAACTGTTTCGTCGAATTGTCAATAATAAAAAAAAAAAAAAAAAAAAAAAAAAAAAAAAAAAAAAATAAAAGAAAGAAAAAAAACAATAAATCATTTCTCGTGTAATATGAATATCAAAGAAAAGAAAAAAAAAATAATAGAAATGTTCAAGGATCGAATTTGAAATCTCGATATCGTATCAATCATGTTATAAAAGCTCGTATTTAATCACTTCTTTTTTCTTTCTTTTTTCATTCCTAAGGGTCAAGAACGAAATGAAATTTCATTGTAACGAAGAAATATATAAGTCCACGTTGGCGATAATAAAAAATTATATTAACAATACAAGAACAAAGAACGCGATAACGCACGTTTACCGGATTATTAGAGCGAACCTTTGAATTTTATTTTCTTTATTTTATTTTATTTTTTTTTTTTGTATCAAAACCTATAACACACACACGTACACGCACACACATTACACGTGGTGGTTAATCATTTAATACAACAATCGAAATAATTTGATTTAAAACTTAATAGGTGCCACGTGTTAGACGTACTATCCGTACAACGTACTCTATCGGATAAAAACCATACACAAATAAACGTACACGAACTTAAAGGTATGCACATATACACATCCACATTTTCTTTTCGTTTGCAAAAAAAGTTTTTGTGATCGAGTTTAACGTAATCATAATATCTTGAATCGTATTTACATATGTATGTATGTTTGCTAATGAGTTTGTTTATTATTATTATTTCAAAGCAGAATAAACACATTTAACATCGTAAAATTCAAAGTAACAGAAACAAAAAAGAAAAAGAAAAAAAAGAAGAATAAGGAGAAGTGGAAGAAAAAAGAAATAAAAAAGATTCGCAAACGATGCGAATGTACGCATAATTTCTTGATAGCTTACCGTTATAGTCTCTCTCGTTTACTCACGTTGACATCATTTCCATTCGATAGCGGACACATCGATACATCATCACACGATTCCCGAACGTCCGAGATATCTTTTTCTTCCTTCGGAAGGTGTAAATAAATAAATGAATAAATAAGTAAATTAATAAAAAATAAAAAAAAAAAAAAATAAAAAAATAAAAAAATAAAAAAACAAAACAAAGAAGAAAGAAAAGAAAAAGAAAGAGAAAGAGAAAGAAAATAAATAATAGTTGTATATAAGATAGAACGTAATTTAATAAAAATACGCAGCAAAAGATAGAAAATGACAACGCGAGATATGAGTTTACCTTTTTTTCTTTATTTCTTACCGAGTTAAGTAGACACGCGAAAAAGAGAGAAAGAGAGAGAGAGAGAGAGAGAGAGAGAGAGAGAGAGAGAGAGAGAGAGAGAGAGAGAGAGAGAGAGAGAGAGAGAGAGAGCTAAACAGACAGGCAGATGAGAGGAAGAAAGAGGAAAAGAATTCGACGGTGAATGTTCACTGTTGTGATCCAACACGAAACGTCAGGAGTCCGCGCACTTCTCGTAAGGAGCAAGTTAGTTGCTCCGTGAAGCACGCACGAATGACTCTCTTCCTTTCGTGTGGGAGTCAAAGCTGGCTCACCAGCGCAGCTGAGGAGACGATAGCCATTTGGTTGGTCCGTATAATGTTTTCGTGTCCCCTACCAAGAACTCTCCTTTCGTTGTATACTAGTATTATACATATGTACAGTTAGGTATATTAATGATATTTATTTGAAAATATAATATCCCCTTTTAATTTTTATCAAACTTTTAATTTATTCAATTAACACTTTATTTTTTGTCATTGTGAAAGTGTACAATGTTTATATGGTTATGCTGAAGATCAATTAATAATAAACAAAGAGTTATTGTGTGTTTGCGATCATCTATTTATGATATTCAGGATTAATTATAACGAAAGAAAATTTTATCATATTTTATTAGTTTCACGGATAAATTAAATATAATCAAGAAAAATATCATTGTGTAATTGTATGTTTATATACATTGAGGATAAATTACAAGTAAATTGGGAAATATTATATTATGTAAGTTTCAGGATAAATTAGAAATGACTAGGGGGAAAATAACATTGTTTTAAAATAAGTACAATGTTCATATATATATTTTAAGGATAAATTAGAAATAACTGTGTGAAAAATTATTGTGCAAGAGAGAGAGAGAGAGAGAGAAAGAGAGAGAAAGGAACAGAGAGAGATTGAGGTAAAAAGCGCAATACTTATATATATATATATATATATATATATATATATATATATATATATATATAGTTAAAACTTATATATATATATATATGTTGAAGTTTTAAGTAAGTCAGAAGTAATAGAAATTTTTTATTATATCAGTGTAATATTTAGGACAATTAATGTATTAATATAATATAGAAATATAATTTAATTAATATATTATAATATATTAAGGTAAATTAATTAAATTAACATTTGACTGTAATTCTACAAACAGTAGAGCCTAAATATATAATATAATGAATTTGACAAAAAACAGATTTTTCCGACCTTTTAATTTTCATTAAATATTAACTGATAAGATAACGATATGCATATTATATATTCATATGCATTATACTTACACAATTTTATTCTAGTTTTACATTTATTCTTAATTTTTTATTTTAAAATTAAAAAAAGAAAAAAGTAGAAAGGAATATCCTTATCAGGCACCATTAATATACGTCACTGTACATACATATACATATATCTCCTTGTATTTTACACTCCCACTGCTATCCTTATAACTGGTAGTATCTCGACTATTCCAGTCACGTGTCCAGAGTTAGACAGCATTTCTCGCAAAGTTATTGGCTACGACGTTTGCGCGGTTTTTCTTTTCGCGTATTGAATATATTTGAAAAATGATCGCAATAGGTATATATATATATTTTTTTTTAATTTCTCCTCTCTCCTCTTCTATCCATTTTTTTTCCTACAGGTTAATTTTTTTGCTCATCGTTGTTAATTTACGTCTATTTTAAAAAATGCTTATTTACATCTGTTATTCCCTATCATAAATCAATTAACGTGCTATTAATCTTTATCTGCGATTTTTTTGTATTCTTTTTTCTTTTTCGTTTCTCTTTTTTTTCTTTTTCTTTTTATTTTCATCGAAATTTTTTATACCTTTTCTTTTTATGTTTTCGTTCTACTTCGCATTAAAAATGTTTGAAACATGACCTAGTTGAAATGAATTCGAAATATCTTTCTGAGTGACGTGCACGTGATTACTATGATCGTAATATATTCCTGCATTTTCTATTCAAACGTTTCTATTTATCTACTGCTTTTTTCTTTTTAGGTACGATTGTATTAATGAGACGATGTAGATCGATATAGTATGTTTATCAGCTCGATTGCGCATTTAAAAGGATAATTTTAGTGGAAAAAGAGGAGAACAAGTTGAAGAATTATACATAGATATAAGAAAAAAAAAAAAAAAGAAAAAAAGAAAGAAAAGAAAAAAAAAAGAAAAGAAAAAAAGAAATAAGACAAATACACATTCGAGTTGCACGTGTAAGATGATGAAATAATATGTCGCAGTTTGAATGCTAAGTATATAACAAAATAAATCAAGATTGATATCGTTTTTCATTTTTTTCTCGTAAAACATCGGAATTAACGTTTGGACGAATGTATTTATTATATATATTTTTCATTTTTTTTTCCCCTTTCTATTCATTATTATATTTCATTTGTCACATTAGCAAGAATATTATTAATAAAAATGAAAAAGAACAAAGGTTTGAACGAATATAACATGGTTATTAATGGTCAGTGATAAAAAAAGGAAAATATATTGTTACGAGTTATTCATATATTCGAGTTGTTCAAATGAAATATATACGATTTTTGAATTTTTCGTTTAGGTAACTCCTTTACTTTCTTTTTATCTTTTTTTTATCTTTTCTTTTTTTACCAACATACTTAACGTCAATCGATCTGTAATAAAATTAATAAGTAATAGTTCTTCGGAGGATTATATACCAAACTTTCAAGCAATTCAAAGCGGATTAGATCGTATTAGGAAAGAACGAAATGCTGCGCAGTTCTTGGTTAACCATACGGAGCATATAGTGTTCTTTTTAAAACCAGTTCCCCTCCACCCCAAAAAAAGAAGAACGGTTCCCCACCATTAACACACATAGACACCTGTTTAGAATATCGTTGCTAAGAAATTCGCTATCTTCTATGCGGGCATTTAATTTACTTGTTTCTAAACGCAATAATGTACTTTATTTTTATATATATGTACTGTATATATACATATATATATATATATATTTATATTTATTTATTTATTTTTTTATTTACTTATTATATATATAAAATATATATATATATACACATATACATATATACGTGTATATATCATAAACGATTAGATATATAGAAATAAGGAAAAGTATCGCCAATAGCCAGACTGTTGATTCTATTATATTTTTAATGACGTTAAAAATACAATATATATATATATATATTTTTTTTTTTATACATATACATATATGTATAAAAAAAAAGTTAACATTTCTGGAAAATATAAAAAAAAGGGAATAAAAGCTAGAGATAAAAATGATTTAGAACGTTTTTTGTTGATAACAGAACACTGTAAACATTTCAACTTAATCTCGAGCAAAGAAACAATTTATTCATCGATAATTAGAATATCCTTGATACAAGTATTGAATAATATTTACCAACATAATATTATGAAATAATATAAAGAACATGCTTTCGAACGATACTTTGTTATTTCCATACGTTCGTTCAACAGAGAAGAGAGGTAGAAGCAAAAGGAACTTCTTTTTTCTTTTTTTTTTCCCTCCTTTTTTTTCTGGCGTAACTCCAATTGTTATCTTACGTTAACTTCCGCTTTTTGTTACATCATACGACCGATCGCTTACGAGTAGCACATTACGAATGGAATTCGCGCAAATTGCGATCGTTACACGCCGACGATCGTTCGTAAAAGAGATCCATTTTTTGTTTTCATTTCGGCGACGATACAATAGCCGAGGCAAATTTTTGTTGAAAAAAATATTGCCGATTTCGCATTTACGGTAAAATCATTAATGATTTCCTTGAATTCCTATCGATAGGGATCGAATTAGCATGAAATTAACGATCTTCATGCTACTACGTAAGAGTATTCACGATAATAGGAGCTGTTTTTTCTTCCATTTCTATTTCTTTTATTCTTTATTTTTTTTTTTTTTGGTTTACAATTGAAGAAAAACTCATATATTACTGACATAATGTGATCACGATAAACAATGATGAGACTTTTATGGCGATTAAGAATAAAGTACGATTGCATCGTCGTCATTTAACGATATATCCTTATAAAAAAAAAAGGAAAAATAGTCATGTCTATAACTAATTTGGATTTTACCGGCAAAACTAACAGGAAAAATTAGACGATAAGTGCCATTCGTTGGAAAGTACCGTAAAATTATCCGTTTAGAATTCTTTAGTCATTATATGCATTTTCTTTTAACTGTTTATACTTTCCCTCGTAATTATACTTGAGCCAGAATAAAAAAAGAAAAAGAATCCTTTTTTGAATTAATATTACGTCATATAATAACAAATGAGATATCGTTAGAATGCAATTATATCGTTGAATTAAAAATTGAATTTCGTAGGATTATTCTAATAAAGTAATTATTTGGACAAATATCATTATTATTATTATTTATACGATGGATGATCCATCGTATTGAGATATTATCATTATCGTTATTGTTATTATTATTATTATTTTTTTTTTCTTCTTTTCTTTTTTTTTTTTAGATCGAAACTCTGGAGATTAAGTTATAATATAATGTTTCGAAGAAAAGAAAAAGTAAAGAAGAAAAAAAAAAATTATTTTATTAAAAATTAATAATTGAAGAGGTTACTTGAAGAAGAGTCTTCGTAAAACAGCGACGAGGTGGCCGAGTGGTTAAGGCGTTGGACTGCTAATCCAATGTGCTCTGCACGCGTGGGTTCGAATCCCATCCTCGTCGATCCGCTTTTTGTTCCTAGGTGTTTTCGTTCAAAATATGTTTAAATTGATATATAGTCTTTCCCGCCGGAATTCCATAAAAGTTCGCGGTTATATAAAATTTCCGAAAGAGAGAGACAGGAATATATTAACGTAAGGAAGTTTTCATCGATAATCATTATCGACGTATGGTAAATCCGTTCCTATCGATAAGGTAGGAAACTCGTGTGGGATTTATATCTACGGTTACGCGTGGATAAAGTAGAAATCGTTTTTACGCATGATCGATCGTCTCTCTCTTTTATCGACACAGTTTACCGATTAAAAAAAAAAGCAAATGTGCACACGTGATACGATGTTTTAAGATTCGAAGATATATATCGTTGTAATAAAGTAAGTCTAAGTTAAAAATTTATTTCTTTTTTTGTGCATAGTTTTATCTAAATTGTTTCAAGATCTTTTGTGGTTTATGTTAATTCACTTATCTCTAAGACATATTTATTCGTAATGTCTCAGTGAAACGGATATTTCTAATGAGGTTCTATGCATGTATACATTACATAGCTGATTATGCAACTCTGGAATGTGCTTTCTGTCTTTCAGAATGTAATTTTTCGTTCTCATGGTCTTTTCGCACGATAGCATTCTTTGTCTCGAAAGACGAAGAGAAAAAGAAATGACGTTAGTTGTTGCGACCTTAGCTTTCTCATCCTTAATCTGGGAAAATATAAGTAACTATAAATATAAGTAATAACGTAGCGTGAGAATAATTAAATGTTAAGTTATACGGGTTTTCCGCTTTTACGTCAATCTTTATCGATAGTTTTATGTCGAAAAGTATATACGTATATACTTACATACATATAAAACGTAATATCTTCCTTGATGAGACTTCAAAGAGATAATGATTAATTTTTATACATATAGTAATAACAACGATTAAATATAAAGTTTAAAAGTTGAGCAATGAAATGACTAATACATTAAATCTAGTGACGTATCTTTTTCTTTTTATGCATTCGTACAAATGTATGAAAATACTGACCAAGCGCCGAATGTTATGATATGATAAAACTAGTTCACATTCTGTCTTATCGACGGATAAACTCTTTTCTACTCATGTTGCAATAATTTTACTGATATGTTCGCTTGCTGTTCAGTAGTGCCTAACAATTTCACGCTATGTCGTTTCTCAGAGAAAACGTTTATGAAAGAACGCCATTGTTAACACCTAGTAAGTTTTTCGATTATCGTATATATATATATATATATATATATATACACACACACACACACATTATATGTATACACATGTGTGTGTGTGTGTGTGTATGTGTGTGTATAGATCATATGCATTTCCGGTATAATAGAAACTTCCTCTTATTGCAGTATTGCATTGATATCTTATAGAAAATCTGATATATGATAGCGAGAGTGATTAGTTGTCTATGATAATTGGATATCGCGTTTATATCATCTTGCATTTTTCGAATAATCATATCAGACTCGGCGTAATGTTTCAAACCTCTCTCTTTTGTTTATTTAATTTCCATATCCGATGATTAATCATCGAAACGAATCATACAGGGCATGATTTATGCTTCACGGATAATTCATAATTTTTTTTTATTATTATTAGCGTATCTTTCCTTTACGAGTACAGTTGCCTTCTTAAATTGTTTCTTTTCAATGTACAGTCGCCTTCCCAAATATTTCTTTCTCTCTCTCTCTCTCTCTCTCTCTCTCTCTCTCTCTCTCTCTTTCTTTCTCATATCGTATTCGAGATAAGAAACATCATTTCATTTGTATAATCACTATAAAAATACATCTTTCTTATTAATCGTACGATTTAAACGAGCACGTGATTATTCGACTAAGAGTGTTAATCTCGTTCGAGTTCATTACTTTTTTTACAATATTTAGTAAAATTGGATGATGATTGAGAAGATTTCGCGTATGTTAAAGTTGGTAAATATAACAATCCTGTAGATCTTAGTCCTGTTAAGATCTGCGATCTAAGAACTTAGAATATGTTAGAACAATAGAACAATTTTTTACGATTTTTCAATCTTTCTTTATAATTTAATTTCTTTTTCTTTTCATCCTCAAAAAGTTAGATTTTTTCTTTTTATTCTTTTTTCTTCTAATGTGTGTTTTCACTCTTTAATTTTACTTTTTTTGTATATGAAAAAAGCATATAAATACTTAATTAATTAAATTATATTACAAATGTTATATTGAAGTGTTATAATTTATAAAACAACTTGATTTCATAAGCAGTCGTGGCCGAGTGGTTAAGGCGTCTGACTAGAAATCAGATTCCCTCTGGGAGCGTAGGTTCGAGTCCTACCGACTGCGAAAAAGTGTAGATTTTTTTTCGATATAATTTTTTTTTTCACCTTTGCATTGAGCTCACCCACGGTATTTTCTTTCTTAAATATTTTTAATGGGATATGGAAAATAATTGGAAAAAAAAAATGCTTAACGTTTCAATCATATTTTGCTTTATTACAAAACATAATTATGCTTTTTATATCCAACTATACTTTTTTATTTATCGAAATTATAAATTATTAATACAACATCTAAAACTAGTTTTAATTAAAAAAATATTAATATACGTTTAAATGTTGATAATAAATTTATATACGTATATATATTTATTTTACTTTTTTTCTCTTGTGAATATATTTATTTTTCTTTTTTTTTTCTTATATTGTACTCGTTAAATTATTTGCAATCGAATTAATTAATGAACAATATAGTAAGAACAACTTTGAGTGTGACGTTCAAAGAAAAATCCAGCTTATGTTTTTATATCTATTGTACTCTTATGTCTTCATTTCTTATATGAGATTTTTATCGACCGTGGAATATGAAATAATAAACACGTTATGTTTAGTATTTTAAAGTAAACAATAAATGTTTTCTCGCGATACAACATCATCCAAGTTGTCGTATTCTATAGTCTTTTTCAGTCGTACATTTGAAATGCTATTATCTGACAAAGAGCGAGTAATCGAGCATTAATCATTTTATCGCACTTCAAATCCAATCTAAATATCTCTTAGCAAAGAGCAGCTTATTATTAGCTTATATCTTTCTAATCGTTAAGGATGTCTCAGTCTTTTCGCATTCCTCGTAACAATAACTTCGTATTAATTATTTTTATCTGACGTCTGTATTTAAACACTTTTCGTTTTTATTTTTATTTTGTTTTGTTTTGTTTTTTTTCTTTTTTAGCTTTAATTGACACCAAAGTATAGGATATTTCGCGGTGGTATTTTAATTGATTCATCACAAAGATATGGTTATGTGTACGTAAATATTTTCTTTATTTTTTTTTTTTTTCAGTTTCGTGCACTAAATATATTTAAAAAATAAAATTCGTTATGTGTATGGAATATTATCGTGAATTTTGTTATTCCTTCTTTCTTTTCCCTTCAAATTTAATGATTCTTATCGTTTGTCAAAGGGGTAAGTTCTTCCACTTCGAGCTGTAACGTCAAAGAAATCCTTGTTCGAAGGATACCGATTTTAAAATGGTTGCCACATTACAACTGGGGAAAATGTCTGCAAGATATTTTGGCAGGATTTACAGTTGGATTAACAGTTATACCACAAGGTATAGCTTATGCAACGGTCGCTCTTCTTCCAGCTCAGGTATATTGCTTATCATTCTTTTTTAATCAGATAAGAGTAAATAAGAAAGCAATTTATTAACGTTTTGTAGATGACAAATTTTTAATTGTTAGATAATTAAAAAAAAAAAAAGAAAAAAAAAAGGATTTTATCTAATACTTAATGTCTTCGTAAGAATTAAATTTCCTTCTTTTTATTATTATAATTATAATATTTATAAATTACAGTATGGCTTATATAGCAGTTTCATGGGATGTTTCGTGTATCTAGTGTTTGGTAGTACAAAAGAAGTGACTGTTGGCCCTACGGCCATAATGGCGTTATTATCTCAACATCATGTTTTGACATTAGGCGAAGATATTGCTGTAAGAAAAATTGGTATTTCATCGAATGATATGATTTATTTTTTGATATAAAATAATTTCGTATCTATACGAAAAAAAAAAATGATTATAACACGTTTTATATTTAATATAAATGTTATAATCCATTTTGCAGGTTCTCATATCTTTCTTATCAGGATGCATAATAACAGCAATGGGAATATTTCAACTTGGTTTTCTAGTTGATTTTATAAGCATGCCAGTTATTTGTGGCTTTACGAATGCCGCAGCGATCATCATAGCAGCTTCGCAATTAGGCACACTCGTTGGTATAAGTGGTAAAAGCGATTCCTTCGTCGATTCGATCTATAAAATAATTAATCACTATGATAGTATCACATTATGGGATACTGTTCTTGGTGTTACAACTATAATATTGTTAGTATGTTTAAAGGTTAGTAATTGAGTAATATCTATTAAATACATTCAATCCTAACATATTAGATTTCAATTCGAGCTTTAACTTCAAGTAGATCATAAATCTTATCAATATTATCTATGTAATCATAATCGTCAAATTGATTTCAAAGACTCTCAACTTATTATATAATAAGATAAATAATTTGTTGATTAATATAGTAATTAAAAAAATGATTTTTTTTAATTAATTCAGAATTTGCCTGGTAAAAAGAAAGGTACTATATTCCAAAAGATAATGTGGCTGATATGTTTGGCTAGAAACGCAGTGGTCGTTATTATGGGTATATTCTTGGTTTTTGTCTTATCTTTATACGATCTAAAACCTTTCAAGATTACTGGGAATATCACACAAGGTTTACCACCTTTTAAACCGCCGCCATTTTCTATAGACACCAATAACAAGACTTATCAATTCCCTGAATTGATTCAAGAACTCGGTAGTACCATCGCATCGATACCATTGATCGCTATTTTGGAAAGTGTTGCTATAGCTAAGGCTTTCGGTATGTTTAATTGAATTTAATATTTAAAAGGGGGGGGGGGGAAGGAAAGAAAAAGAAAACGAAAAATCACAATGAAGAAGTAATGAAAACGTCGCATAACGAGTTTTATGCGCTAAAATTAATTTATGCACTATCTAGCGATCTTATAAATACTTAATGAAGATATAAGCAAGAAAGTAGATCACAAGTTAGTAATAATGCAAAACTTACTATCATATACATTATTTATGTATATGTATATGTATGTACCTAGTTCCGGATTATAGACTTACCAAGAATGTGTTATCGACTTTAAAATGAATTAATAATCGAAGCAAAGGAAGAGACGTACTTGACACGATTGTATTATCTTAAGTGGAATCAATTTAAAGATTTGCATATCATCGAATCTTTTATAATGTTAATTATTATCATGAAAGTGATTGTACGAAATATTCGTAGATATTAATCTTTTTATCATTTTCGTCGTTTATTATTATTAGAAAAAAAATCTTATGTTCAACCAATTAATTATTTCTTTTTCTTTATTCCATTACAGCAAAAGGAAAGACTTTGGATGCAACGCAAGAAATGTTAGCGGTTGGACTTTGCAATGTTATTGGAAGTTTCGTTAGGTCGATGCCAACGACCGGTAGTTTTACAAGAACCGCGGTGAACAATGCATCTGGCGTGAAAACTCCAATGGGTGGTATAATAACCGGTCTTCTGGTGTTACTGGCATGTGGTATTTTAACTTCGATCTTCGAGTTAATCCCAAAAGCCACTTTAGCCGCTGTAATAATTATTGCTATGTATTACATGTTTGAAGTGGACGTATTTTCAGCTCTTTGGCGTACGAAAAGTAAGAGAATTTTCTTTTATACCTATTGCATTTAACAAATTGAACGTTATAATGTATTTACAGTTTAATACATTTCTGGGTTCATAGAAATCGATCTCGTACCTTTGATAGTTACACTGATATGTTGTCTCGGTCTTAGCTTGGAATATGGTATGATAGTTGGAATTGTTGTAAATCTTATTCACCTTCTTTACTTTGCGGCCAGACCTGGTCTATTGATCGAGGAACGGGTTATCAACGATATTACCGTATTATTCGTTTTGCCCAAGCAATCGTTGAGTTTTCCAGCTGCAGAATATTTAAGAGAACAAGTCTTGGAATGGTAAGATAGATAAGATTTGAATTCGAATTTTTAGAATATATAGACAATTTATAGGATACTGAGATTAATATTGTTTTTCTTACTTAGGTGTAATAAATGTCCCGAAAGTATACCTGTGATAATAGAGGGACGTAACGTTTTGAGAATCGATGCAACAGTCGTCAAAAATCTTACTCTACTTCACGTAGATTTAGAAACTAGAAAACAAAAGTTGATCTTTTGGAATTGGTCGGAGAAAGTGAAAAATATTTTGACAAATTACGATTCCTCTTTGACATTATCATTTAAAAATTGTGGTAGTATACTTCAGATATTTACGAATACGATGTCCTGAGGTATACACAAATGAATATTTAATTTCTTCCTTTAATTTATTTATTGAGAACGCAAAATCTTTAGCAATATAAAAAATTATATCTATAGTTTGGTTTCTCTATGAGTTGACGTACTTATAAAGAAATAAATTAACGATATGTTATCAGCCGATGATCTTGTCAAATTTCGATTTCAAATCAGAAATTCAATTAATAATCCATCGATTAAATATCTACGCAAAGATTCGTCAAATGATAAGATTACA
This sequence comes from Vespa velutina, assembly GCF_912470025.1. Lineage (NCBI taxonomy): Eukaryota > Metazoa > Arthropoda > Insecta > Hymenoptera > Vespidae > Vespa > Vespa velutina. Next base: position 3,261,011 of record NC_062198.1, on the reverse strand, counting down.
CGAGTTAACGAATCAGATATATTAGAAATGATTATATTATAATTAATCGATACGATTTATACGTCAACGTCAAATCTATATTTCTACGTGGAATTGTATCATTGATTCAAATCAATATTTATGAAGAGATTGATCAATGATTTTGTTTTTTTTTATTAATATCTCAATCATCCTCGTCATCATCATCGTCACATTACATCGAACACTTAAGAACGAACGAAATTACACGTAAATTACGTGCGTCTAATGATTACGAGTGAGAAAAAAAAAGAAATAAATAAAGAAAAAAAAAAAAATAAAGAAAAAAAAAGGATGAAGAAGAAGAAGAAGAAGAAGAGAAAAGAGAAAAAAGAAACATTAGAAAAATGTTTCGAATTTTTCGTTAGATTCGTATAAATGCGCAAGCGCTCGATTGTAGAGTGAAATTTGAGCGGGCGCGCGCATCTTATGTATAAAGGACCAATCAACGTGGTTGGTTAAATAGAGGGTGCTTCGATCGATGTCGCTATTCGTTGCGAGCGTGCGCCTAGCTTTCAAGGAAGCCGATAGAGCCTAAGAGAGAGCTTTCGCATCCGCGACGAAGGAGCGAACGAACGTATCCTAACCGGCCGGACTATTTATTGTCCTTTGACTACTCGTGGCCAGTGTTTCCTTCTCGTGTTGTTTTCTATTGTATTTTTTTTTTTCCTATATTAACATTTACTTCCCCATTTTTTAATATCTCTCGTGTTTTACTTTTTTGCTGTATTTAATACAAAAAAAAAGAGAGAGAGAGGAAGAAGGTTCACTTGCTGATCAGACAAAGAAATTTTTTAAATCTCTCTCTCTCTCTCTCTCTCTCTCCCTCTTACTTTCCCTCTCTCTCTCTCTCTCTCTCTCTCTCTCTCTTTATCTTTCACTCTCACGTCCCATTTTTTATTTCTCTTCGTTGGTGGGTGTCACTCATCGATTCGTACCGAGAGTGTAGTTCGCTCTCTCACCAGGGACGGTCGATGAAAGAGAATGAAGGGAATCAGTGACAAGAGGAAAGAGGATGACGCTCATAGGACATTTGTACAAAACGAACGCCCTTCATTCGGACGATTTCGCTCTTTAAACGTGAGTACCGAACACTCACCCTTAACGTGTGTCCAACCCTCTCGAGTCTTTCAACCCGCCTCGAAGATCGTCGATCCATTCTCTCTATCTCTCTTTTTCTCTTTTGCTCTCTCTCTCTCTCTCTCTCTTTTTCTCTTTCTCTCTCTCTCTCTCTCTCTCTCTCTCTCTCTCTCTCTCTTTCTCTCTCTCTTCATCTTTTTCCTTTTGCTTTTTTTATCTTAATATTATTTTAAATTAAGACGTAAGATTTTTATATTTTTAATTTATCTATTATGGAAGTAATAAATGAATATACTTATACAGATAGATTAGAACGAAATATATACTTTAGGTGCAATTATTTTTATCGTTATCTCCTTAGATAATAATGATAAAGATAATGAGTTTAACTTAAAAAAAAAAAAAAATAAATTATTATTGTCCTTGTAAATAAATAGAATAAAATAAACGGAAATGTAAGACGTATTTATTTCTTTATACATACGTCTTAACGGAATAAATTAAAGTAATCAATATTTGTGTTGATTCATTTTTAACAAATTTTATTTTACGTATGCGCTTTTTTCTTTTTCTTTTTTCTTTCTTTTTTTTAATTCATTGTTCTGATCGTAACAATATCATTTTATTTCGATAACAATTAACGTGCTTTTTAATCGCGATTCTTTAGATTGTAATTTTTTATTAGTTTTTTCTTTTTTCTTTTTTTTTTTTTCTTTCTTTCTAGATTATACAAACAAAACGCTAACCACCTCTATTTCTTTCTCTGTTAAACTCGTTGAAACTTTCCGGTCGAGATGTAGCTCGAGATGAGATTATCAAGATGTTTCAAAATTAGTTAATACAATTTGAAAATTTCAATTTATTTTCTATATCATCATTATCCACGTGAATTTTATTTATTTATTTATCCATTTTTTCTTTTTTTTAATAACAATCAGAGTCGTCGGCCTCCTCTTTTTTTTTTTTTTTCTTTCTATTTATAACCAATCGTCAAGAGGTTGAGCGAACCAGGAGTCTATTTTTAATTTTCTACATAAAATAATATTCTATTTATTAGCTTGCCAAAGATAATCGACATTTTATCGTGCCGTTGTTAAAACGTTATGTCAGGAACAAGTACTCTGTGTGTGTGTATGTGTGTGTGTTCATAACGGAAAATTTAGCTATGATAAGACTGACGTTTTGTAATAGAAAGTATCGACATTTAAACCCTCTTTTAAGAGAAAATATAGGATGCGTTCGATTTTTTTTTTTATTTATGTCAAGACTTTACTTTGAAAGGAAAAGGAAATAAACGAATATTCTAATTCAAATGAAGTAATGATGTTCAGCATTTAACATTTTTTTGTTTTGCTTTCTTTTTTTTTTTTCTTCTTTTTACTTAACTTTTATAGAAGAAACGAGGGCTCGATTGATTATTTCTTAACTATCGGTTTTAAGCTTTTTAATTCTAGACACATTTGTATTATAAATATAATGCAGTAATGCATAATTTTTAATATCATATACTGATTTATATTATATCATTGTAGTATAGTATTATTATCATACATATTATATTATACTACATATATATATATATATATATATATATATATATACACTATATCTTATAATATACAGCAATGATATATTACAGTGTATCTTTCATTATATTATATCTTAGGATAATAATAAATATAATATGATATATTTATTGTTAATGTACATAATATATAATTTCAATCAGTATTTGTCAGCAACAAGTATTACAAGGAAGTATGTGTGTTATATAAAAATGTAGAGAAATTATATCTTATTATCAAAAGATATTATTAGGCATCAATAGATAATTCATAAGACAAAAATAATAAAGGAAATTGTTAGTTATTAAATCTCAGTCGGAGTTCTCAAATTTTATTAGTTTTAGTCGTCAATAAAAATCGTTTAAAAATGTCTTCATTGATATGTACAAAATCAAATCAAATTTAATTTGTCTTTATTACATTCATAAATCCGATAGTGAATTCAATTATATAATAATAATTGATGCAAGTTTAAAAAGTAATCAAATTTTTATTACTAATACTTTACTACGGTACATGTAACGTGAAAAAGTAGTCGTAACTTCAAGAAGAAAAAAAGAAAAAAAATCGGAAAAAAAGCAAACTTGAATTTATTTCAATGTACACAATTCTTCTTTCTTTCTTTATTTATTTATTTATTCATTTATTTCAGAACACGATACCGTCCTCATGCTTGGCAACAATTTTTCTGGATCTCCTTTAGGTATGTCTCTTACTAAAATATAATATAAAATCGACTGAAAGGAAAGAAAGAAAGAAATAAAATAGAGAAGTCATATTTTTAAACTAATAAAGAACCAATAAAAAGCCTTTTCTTTTTATTCAATTTCGAAGTTTAACTCGAGATGTTAGAACTATTCTACCATGTATATACATGAACGAACATTCATACGTCTACATACATACATACATACATATATAGAAGAAACTTCTTAAGAAACGTTAAGGTACTCCAGTTGCATTTTAAAGGGGAAAATCAATACTTTGTATGGAGCGGTGGACGTGCAAGTTAAAGAAATCTGTTTTAAGAACGCTCGTATACATACTTCTCGACAGGGAAAACTAATTTTCTCGATAGTGACTTTTCTCTCTCATAACATACTGGTTATGTTTCAATGAAATTAAAAAGAGATACGTGAATGTCGTTACGGTATTAGGAAAGAGAAAAAAAATAAAATTATTTTAAAAATATTCTTAATGACGCTTTAAAAATTATGTTTGGTGTTGTCCGTGTGAAAGTAAAAAAAAAAAAAGAAAAAGATAAAAAAAGAAAGAAAAAAGAAACAGAAAATTTCTTGATGTTGTATTAAAAAAAGAAAAAATATAACTCGGCATTAGCTGGTATAGATATATCATGTATTGTTGTTGTTTTTCTTTATGTGTCTGTTCCTTTACAAGCCGTCTTAACGTTAATCATTGGATAAGTTTTACTTTGTGACAACTTCCGGTGTATTCATATATTTACATTCGACGTAAAATAATTTTTAATTCACCATCATCGTTTTATATATTTAAATTAGTTAAATTAAATATTCATCAGTATATTTTTGAACTCTTAACATTTGTTTATGCATTAATTATGCTTTCTTTTTCTTTCTTTCCTTCTTTTTCTTTTTGCTTTGAATTCTTTCCTTTTCTTTCCTTTTTGATTTGGTCTCTTTCTTTCTTTTTCTCTCTCTTTAAACTGATAACTGTATTATTTATGTAGAGCTGTTCGAGCATGGGTGTCCGACGATCAGGCTCCGGCGGGAGTCGAGGGAACGCAGGGATATTGAAGGAAAGGGCAAACATGTCCTTCATGCTGGTAGTCATGTTCTTCGCCGTTTTCGGTTTGATCGTTCTCACAGAAATATTCCTGATCGACGAAAGACGCGGTGTAAATCTGAGCGGTACAGGTGCATTAGGTGGTCACAGAAATGGACATCGTTTGCCGGCGGCACCAGATCGTCCAGATTACGGAGAAATCGGAGTGAGTTTCATTGAAAATTTTTATTGTAGTTATATCTCCATTGATTTTTTTATTTATTTATTTTTCTTTTTCTTCTTCTTCTTCTTATTCTTATAAATCAAGATCACAAATCTAGCATCTTTAATACCACTTCGTAAAGTAATTATAGTGGGGGAAAAAAAAAAAAAAAGAAAAAAAAAATAAAAGAAAAAGGAAAGAAAAAAAGGAAAAGACAAAGATGAAGAAGAAGAAAAAGGAAAAGAAGGAAAAAGTAGGACCGTTAGGTTAATAGAGAAGATAATCTAAAATAATTGCATTTGAAAATCGTAAAAAAGGGAAAAAGATAGATAAAGAAGATCTTTTCCTTGACAAAGCCGTTTAATTAACGAGAAGCAATTCCAAGATGCAAAACAGAACTCCTAGCAGTTAAAGAATAAATTATAAAGTTTCGAGTTTATTCCTTCTTCTTTGTCCTTTTCTCTCTTTCTTTCTTTTATTTTTACTTCTTTTTTTATTTTCTTTTTTATCACTTTTTCTTCTTCTACTACTACTACTACTACTACTATCTCTTCAACATATAGGAAATCTATCCTGCGAAAAGATATCGCGTTTGAAGTTCGAGAAACGCGAGTTTTCTATTCAACGATCCTACCAGCCGGTAATCCTCTAACGTTTCCTGTCGGAAGTGAGGGAAAGCTTAGAAAGGACTTTCGAACTAATAGCACCTAGGTTCAACTTTGTACTCGGCCTCTCTTTCTGAACCACTCTCTTTTTTCCTCTTCCAATCTCTCTCTCTCTTTCTCTCTCTGTCTGTCTGTCTGTTTGTCTCTTTCTCTCTCTCTCTCTCTTTTACTCATCTACAAAGAATAAAAAAAGTGGAAGTGAAAAACTTTATCTTCCATCTCCTCGCATCACCCCTTCTTTCTACATCGATTTCTCATCCCTTCCGAACTACTTGCTAGAATATTTCGTCCTTCACTTTGATTTGCGACAAAGATTTAGATAAAAATCGTCCTTTCAATATTTCATGTTTGCAATTGTAATATTAAAAAGGAAGAACAAAAAAAAAAAAAAAAGAAAAAATAATAATAATAAAAAAAATAAATAATCGAATGATTTATTTCTCTTGGAAAATATATATCTTTTTATTTGTCACAGTCGTTGTCGTCGTTAGATTTTAAAATAGAATTAGTAACTAGATTTTCATAGAATTCAATTTAAAACAATTGTCGGCCATTTTTCAATGGTTAGTGGGCGTGTAAATTTAATCAACAGAGATAAGATTGACAATGTGTGATTGGCTATTTTATTAAATAGTTAGGAATTTTATCAACGTTGATCTATCATTCAATAATATTTTCTTAATTATTCCATCTTTTTTATCTTTCTTATTTTCCTTTATGTTTCTTCTTCTTCTTTTTTTTTTTTGTTCTTTTCTTCTTTTTTTTTTTTTCTTTCCCATCGAATACATAAACGATCATCGTCATGTGTTCCAATATCGAATTATCTCTTAATCGTTTTATAGGCTGAAGACTATGTCGGCTTAAAGGGTACCTTCGACGATCATATCGGTTTATTGGTTCACGGTGAGGAAGGCGGACAGAAGGCAGCGATTCACGCAGATCCGAGGATCCTACCAAGCTTACCGCCTAGTTTGGAAGCTCGTTTACCGCAATTAGACCAAAGCTTGAGGGTTACGCATGCCGAATGGTTACCAGTTACCAATACCAGGTTCGTCGAATTATATCTCTACCACAGAAAATGTTCTCTTTTTTTTTTGTTTTTGTTTTTTTCCTAAATACAATTTTCCCTAATATCTCTCGAAATAATAATTTTCATCGTTTATTAGTGACATTTATATTAGTGTTATATCAATAATACGTGATGTATCGTTCAACGTTTTCATTTTTTAAATTTAATTTAATTCTGGTGTATAGGAATGTTGAGAAACAAAAAAGCAAGATAAAAAATTAGGTCAAATTAAAAATCAATTAGTTGATTTGGTATTTGAGAAAAGTATTTGGGGATTCTTTGGGTTTGTAAACAAGAATCTTTATTATTATTGAGCCAAATCAATATCTCTATTCTTCTATTTTTCTTTATCAATCTCTTTGAAGATATATATAATATATATTATATATATATATATATGTACCTTATACCTTACGTATTTTACGGGACAAACTCATTTACAGATTTAAATTCTTCGTTTATTCGGCATATTACGATGATAGAGTAGCTGGTAACAGTGCATCTGGAAACGTTAATAAGGGAATAGTACGAGTAATAAGTGCAACGAAAACTCGAGGTCCGGAACGAGTATGGTGCAGACTTTGGTATCGTCAACAAAACAGTGGAAATGTAACAGCCTCGGTAACGGTTGCTGCTAAAGTGAAGGTGCAATTCATTCTTTTTTGTTTTATTTTTTCTTTTATCCATTTCTCGCAATCATTCATTTCATCTCAACTGTATGATATGATTTACAGGTGATCAGAGAAAATTGGAATTTGAAATATAGCGCCTGCTTCGTTATCTGCCCTTTACCAAAGGAATCGATCATGGCTGACAGTATACCGGAAGCCGTTAGCGTCGTAGCTAGATTAAGAGCGTCTCCAACCAATCGAATCCTCGTTTTGAATCGACCTGAGGATAGGTTGAAGGACAGAGAACCATTAGCAGTATGCGTGAAACCTTTGCATTACGATTATAATCGGGTACGTGATAAAGAATTGATTATATTATTAATTGGTTATAATTGATAATTATATATATTTCTGTAGGTATTGCAATTGGTAGAATTTATCGAGCTCTACAGATTACTTGGTGCAACTCACGTTACTCTTTATAACGATACCGTTGGTTCCGAAGCTGATTGTGCCCTCAAGTATTACGAGAATAAAGGTCTGGTAACTATATTACCTTGGCACCGTTTGGACATGATTTCTCAGCGAGAAATACGAACGGAAGGACTTTTCGCGGCTTTGAACGATTGTCTTTATCGGTCCATGTATAAGTATGAATACGTAGCGCTTGTCGATCTCGATGAGTTCATCATACCACGTCACAATGACACCATAGTCGATCTTATAAGGTATGATCGTGTACGATCGGAAGTGGATGGATGGGAGATTAAAAGTAATATAAAATTGAGTGGTTCGACGAATTTTTTACTTTCAGATGGATGAGCAGTCGTATAAATACCAAATCAACGGGAGCATATTCCTTCCAAAATGCATTTTTTTATTTACAATGGGCGGATGATCCGTTCGTAGTTATGAGCAGGACACCAACCGAAGCTGGGTTGATCACGTTAAGAAAAACTAGACGAAGAAGTAAGTTACATCCGCACAAGCAACGATCGAAATATGTTTGCAAGCCTCAGGGAGTCGTTGAAGCTGGCAATCATTTCGTTTGGGAATTCATACCTGGACATGGTACATTGAACATGCCTTTGGACGCTGCTATATTACATCATTATCGAGTATGCGAGTTTGGTGGGGATGATTGCATAAAAACACCTTCGGTGGTTGACAGAACGGCCTACAAATACAGGGATAGGCTAGCAAATAATGCCGATAGAACTTGGATGGAGCTTAGTAATGAATGTACCTTGCCCGAATTGGATCCCGTGCCAATAATGACGCCACGAATAAAAACTAGCCCACTGGGGAAGTCAGTTAGGTAGCGAAAGACTATCGTTGAAGTCCCATGGGACATTAGGAATTTTACCGGCACGCCGAGGGTCGCCAGGACCTATTTTTACAATTATGGTAACCCTTGATCGATCGATTAACAAAGTCGACGAATCTTTCGTGGGAGAGATGTCTGATCAGATTTCATCAGGGTAATCGTAAATACACGTTTTTACTCTGTTGGTTTACATACATACGTCCGGAAGCTCAAAATTCATTCTTCCGTGTTGGATTCACGTTCGAAGAATTCATTAAATATATCCATGATAATACTGATCGGAGTTATTGGGTTGGAGATAACCGAGAATGTTATCGCCAGATCGACGTTGCCTTCGTTGATCGAGGTCCGATCGAAGAATTCGAATTCGTTCGTTTCGCGAGATTAAACATACAGGGGTGTTCATCCGGTAAAAAGTGGATCAACAATATTTTTCTACGTGGACTCAAAAAAACCGGGTCACCCCATATGTCGTCTCGCGTTTATTTTATTATCTAACGTTTGATTATTTGTTCTTGAAGCTTTTTTTTCATCGTTTTTTTTTTATTTCCTTACATCTCTATGCGCGCTTTCGGAACGTTTTATCGAGTTTACACCGGCGGCAATCAGGATTCTACTTTTTTTTCTTTCTTACTTTCTTTCTTTTTTTCTTTTTTCTTTACTTTTATGGATCCAATACTTTCTGTCTATCGTTTTGAAATTATTATTAGCAAGCAAACGAAGATTTACTCGATAGACTGCATTGAAAGTTAAACATGTCATCGCTTAACCAAACTGCATTCAAATAACACTTTCAGCCTCTCTAAATGTTGCACAATAAATACAGTAAATATATTCAAAGTTAGAAAAAGTATCGATAATAGTACATAAAATGTTCTCGAACGAGTCGGTTTTTATTTTCACTGTATTTCTATCTCTACGTTAGATAGAAAGTATGATGATCCAAAATATGCGATAGTAAATGTCAATAATAATCTGCTGCCTATTAGGCCTTTAACATATATCGTACAGCTAATATTATTTTTTCGTTGGACATACAAGCTATACTATTAATTAATTTAAATATCCATGAGATTAATTATTTCAACAAATGCTGCCATTTAAGATTATTATCGCAGAACATTACTCGATTACTGTTAACTATTTGCTGATGTTGTTGCTGCTGATAATGAATTATATCGTTGTAGAGAGAAAAATATCTCCTTTAACAGAAGACTGTTAATTCGCTAGTCATGGCCTAATTTTTTCGGTCTAAGGTCTTTTAACCACATTGGCAATAAACCAATACACCAGCTCAACATTTTCAAGGTCCTTTTCTCGTTTCGATAATTATCAATTATTCCTTTGATTTGATCATGAACAAAAAAAAAAAAAAAAAAAGGAAAAAATATTTCAAATGTACTTCGAAATTTTTTTTTTATCATCTCATTTGATCGTTTCATTGTGATCAATTTTATACCATAATGACAAACGTTGAAAGATTACCGTGAATATAGATCATGAAGATTATAAGTTTCGCTCGTTTCTTTGGTCAGAATATCCTGTTCTGTCATTCTTTCTTTTTTTTTTTATTTTTTTTTATTTTTTTTTTTTATTTTTTCTAACGAGCGCACTCAAAATCCGCACAACGTGTTTAAACGAACTCCCTATGCATATCCATAGGAACAATATCTGACGTAGACGTAGTTAATGTATGTACAATGTGTACTTAGAAATTCTTAATATTAAAGACCCAATAGGAGAGTATTATAGAAAAGAATAATAACGATTTATCGCTAATTATTTATATCTCGGCATTGTTCATTATCAATGAATGCATTGCTCGTCGAACGATCATAAACGGACATTATTATCATTACTATTATTATTATTATTATTATTATTATCAATTTTTTATTATTATTATTATTATTATTACTATCATCATTATCAGTATTATTATCATTGAAAATCATGCGAATTTTTTGCCTATATTCTACGCTATATGTAATATCTATGGAATAGGTGTACGATGGTACTTATCCTTTTCTATTTTTTTTCTTTTTTTTTTTCTTTTTATAAAACACACCAAATAAAGCTAAAGAAAATTACCGATCAGAGTAACGATTCTGTTGATACTGTTGAATCATCGAGATTAAAATTGTTTTCAATTAAAAATCTTCGTCGGAATGATCGACCTTGCTGACGGATCGTTTATCTTGAGCAACCTTGCGATCAAAATTTCCTATGTCCGTTCCTCTCACAGAATTTAAAAGATCATCGTCGTCCTCGTCGTCATCGTCATCGAGATCTCCATCGATAAGTAGATCGCTGTCGCTATCGAGCGAGCCAGCACTATCATTAGATTCCAAAATCGTTCCTCGTTGACGACCAGACATGCTGCCATAAATTCGTCGTTGAGACATTTGTGTTCTCGACGTTTTTTCTGTATCTGTAATGAGATCGTATTTAATTAATTAAAATTGATGTACGACGAGGAATGTGTAAAAAAAAAGAAAAGAAAAAAAAAAAGAAGCATCGAGAAAAAGAAAAAAAAAATTTCTCTTCTTTTTTTTTCTTATATTCGTTTAACCTGTTTTTGGATGAGCACCCGGTTGCATAGTTTTTTCCATATTTTGTTTTTCAACATCGCCAAGAGTCAATCGAGATTCTTGAATTGCTCCAAATACTAGATCATTTCCTTCGATCATGCTTTCGAAGCTTACGTCCTCCGAACGCAATTGTTCCAGCTTCCTTTTAGTTTCCGCTTGTCTAGAACATTAAGAAAAATTAAAATCTCTTTTTTCTTTTTTTTTTTTTTTCTTCCATCATCACACTTACCGTTTCTCAATTCTTTCCTGTTCAGCCTTAGCTGCATCCTCGTGCAAGTGTTCCAGATACGAGAGATATCGAAATTTTTGTAAATAATCGTCGTATAAAATTCTCAATTCGGCTTCGAGTTTTTCATATTCCTCCATGAAAGCAGGACGAACTTTTCTTAAAGTTTGTAGTCTCTTTTGATTTCTTTCTAATTCTGATCGACGTCTTTCTATTCTTGTGTCAAGACTTTGTTCTGTATCCTTTAAATAGAGAACAAGTATTTAAATATAAAAGATTAAATGAAGAAATATTGGAAACAAAAATTTAATTGTCATTAACAATAATAATATATTGATTGTATTTATTTGTTAAAAACAATAATTTAATATTATTACAAAACGTAAAAATATAATAAAAATGCTAAGAAAATTTCGCGGCCTTTTTACCTACGCCATCTTGGAACAAGGTAATAATCGAATCAAAACATCAACTAAAATTAAATACACATAACACATATATATATATATATATATATGTATATATGTAAACGTATACGTACACGTTTACTTTATAATGTAAATATTTATACCTTGACGTTGTCGATTTGTTTCTTTGTATCTTCTATCTCTTTTCTCATATTTTCTATGACGTCCTTCAGAGCCGTTTCTATCTCAGCAGTATCGAATTGTCTACCAGCTTTATTGTTTCTAATATCACGGAGTTCAACTTCTCGGCCAAGAAGATCAAAAAGCGTTGCTCCATTCACAGTCAAGAGACTAGCTAATTGTCTCGTCGATTTTAATTCATTTATTTCGTCGGATATATTGAATTCGATGATTTTACGATTATCACTTTGATTTATGCTCTCGTTACCATGATTTTGAGCTTCTTGTAACAGGTTTGTTATTTTTAATAATTCTTGTACAGCATAACCGTCCGCTTGATATAGTTTTTTCGTATTTAATTTCACGTTAGTATTTAATGCCTGTACAATCATTATATCATAAATATATATATATATATATATATATATATATATATATATATATATATATATATATATATATATATATATATATATATATATATATATATATATATAAGAATAATTATCAATAATTTTATTTGTTTTCATAACGATTAATATTAAAAAAAAAATTTTTTGAATAATAAAAAATAGTTTAATTGCGTCATTCTATGAATCTGATTGGTCGAACAATTATTCCTCTTTGCAGTCTTATATTTTACAATTGTCTATAATTATTTCTTTATATTTATAATTGGAATAAATAATTAAGTAGTTACCATGAATTCGGCAACACTACGTATTAGAAGAATTCGTTCTTCCTCGGTGTTGTGCTCGAAGGTTATGTCTGAATCCGAATCGAATCTTTTTACAAGCCAGACTAAAATTTCTGCTACTAAAGGAAAGTTCGGTGTGCGAAAATTCGCGATGGATATTAATCTTGGATACCCAAGTACTTTCATTGTCTCTGTAAAGTCTGTAGAATATCGTATGAAATTGTTTATTAATACATTATTATTTCTTTTTAATTTTATATACTATATATATGATAGAAATTATGTATTAGTTTGAAAATAATGTGAATTTACATACTGCGTAATTCTCGAAAAGACATCCTTTTTTTTTCTTTTTATATTCTTTTTCGAGAGGAAATTAATCGACGACAGAGGTTAACCACACGCAATCGTTTTACGAGGTATTTCGTAAGTATTTTATTCAGTTTTGTTTTCATTAACGCGGCATTCGTTACTATGACGATTACTACAAACCTAACCTAACGTTGACTACAACTTTTTATCTGTGTGATATATTTATATAATATGTACATATATAGAACAAAATTTTTGTTTTATTCATTTCTATTATCATATTTACATGTTTCTATTATCATTTTTTTTTATATGTTAAAGCAGATTTTTGTATGAATTCTTTTACTCATATAGTTCTTTATTAGATACACCTGTTCTGTTTTGCTTTATCTGTGAACGTATTCTTTTTACAAAAATTCTTTCTCTCGCTGCTTTGAGTTGTCTCTTTCTTATAACCTCTGCAGTTTCTTCGGTCATTTTTGGTGGCTCTTCCAAACTTTTCCTTATGAATGTTCTAAGTTTTTCCAAAGCGTCAGCTAAGTTTAATTGTTGAGATCTCGTTAAATCAGATTTAATTATTAAATGACCTTCTTTATTAATTTTATTTTTTTGCTAGAAAAAAGAGTATTTTCATCTCGTATATCTTGTATCGTTTAGGTCAAATTACTATTAACATCATTATATCTACCTGTTCCAATAATTTTTCCTTAATTTCATCCGATAACCATGAAGCTTCCTTTACATTGAATCTTAAATCTACTTTAGTATTTACAGTATTCACATTTTGTCCTCCAGGACCACTACTACGACTGTAAGTGATAGTAAGTTTCTCGATAGGTATATATCCATTAAATTTAACAGATGGATCTTCTGGTACCTGAGAATATTATCATAACATCTTATGAAAATGAGAAATAAGGTTATGTTGTAGAAATTGTGCTTTACAATACATTTTTCTTTTAAAAAAATTATGCTATTATAATAAATTTAATGTTTAACAAGTAACTTACAAAATCAGCTGTAAATAATTTCAAACTACTTTTAGGATATAAATTTTCCAAAGAAACTGCACTTTTATAAGCAAAAGTTTTCGCACTATTAATACAGCTTTTATTCGATGTTTTAAGTATCCTCACACATTCTCTGGTGAAAATGTTCATTGTAATTATTTTTAAATATTTTGAATTACACTAATATCAACTTTGTTGACAAAAATGATTTTTTTTCTACTTTCTATAAAAAAAATGGACTTCGAGTAGTAGCACTCAAGTCGCCATGACATATTTACTTCGACATATCGACCTTTCGATACATCAGAAAAATTATCGATTGTAAATCGACTTTTTAAATTCTACTAGTCCGCAGTATTATTATTATTTTTATTTCTTTTTTGCGTGTAGATATAAAACAAATATGTATATATAAAATAATTATCATATATTCCATATTTGATTCAAAAAAAAAATGATTGTAATGAAATGATGTCATATAACGCAATAGGAATGTTTGCATAATTAAAAAAAAAGAAAGAAAAGAAACACGTATAAAATAGTCGTAACAAATCCAACCAAATTTTTCCTCCAATCAATCTATAACATAATTCTTTTTTTCTTCTTTTTTGTTCTTTTTTTTTTTTTTTTAACAATCGGTCACAGTTCGTATATTTACAATAAAGTCACGTAGCATTGCAATCTTTGATTACCGATAAAAATATTGAAGGATATTTAGATACACGCAATCGGGGGCTTATGATTTTTCTTTGAAACTTTAAAAGGATTAACGAACGAGGACACTTCGACACTTTGGCATTCTAATAATTCGATTATTATCATCATCGATAAGAACGGATAATCGGATAATAGTTGAGAAATATTAAAGGAATTTATAAAAAAAAAAAAAAAAAAAAAAAAAAAAAGAATAATAATCGATATAATACTTAAATAGAATAACTTGGCCTCTCTCCCTCGCACCCCCACTTTTACCGTTCTCCTCATCCGCCCCCTTCCTCGCTTACAATTGCCTCGGCCCTTACCTCCCTCCTCCTCTCACCTCATCCCGGTTTAAATGATATTTATCAAATGAAGTGTACTTTGCATCAATTTCCTAGGAATCAACAAAGAAGATTAAGCGTTCTTAATTTGAGTCTACATAAGCGATCGCGCGTCGTCTACGCGCCTCGTATACGAGCCATTGACGCAATCTTTAGTTTTGCAATCGTCCAAGGATTGCAGAAAGCCATTCTGAAAATCACGGTAATAACGGAGGAGCGATCCCCTGCAAGGACACCGAACTTCTCCTGGCTGATTGCATTTTTCCCGATGGGAATACTGTGACAAGGACAAGCAACACGCCACGGGTTGTTGCACTTGTAAAAATCGACGATTTTCTTTACCGATCGGAATGTTAATCGGAGATCTTAGGAATAATCTGAAATATATTTAACCAAAGAAAATTTTCGTAAGTTTATTATTATCGGTGACAAACGTAGAATATCTTTTGATAAAAATAATGATCATCATATATACATATATACATATATATATATATATTTTTTTTTGTTTCATTTTTTCTTTTTTCAGTTTGAAGAAATTCCAATACAAAAATGAGATTTCAGTTGATGGAAATAATAATATTAAAAAGATTTTGGGTGAAAAATATGATAAAGGATGGAGTAGGTTGACACAATGGATTGTTTCACGTGATCGACATTTTGGTTTGTCAGGCTGTACCTAACTTTTGTTGATCGTTATCTCTATTCTTTGTCTATGTAAGTATTTACCTATCGTTACATAAATCTAATGACATAATTTGCATTCCTTAGAATGGCGCGCTTCGATCTAACGTTATTTTCCATAAAAGTATACGCGATAATCGATTGCATGATATAACGGCACGTGTAACGCTTACGCGACATGCAAAACGTCTTTACGTCGTCGAATAGGTAACGGAACGTCCGTTTTTCAAGAAGATGTCATCGCGTTCCAACAATCGTTTTACAATACGTCTTCGATACCGTGTAACGATGCGGAATAAGGATTGCGTATATGGCAAGTGATCGGTGGTGTCATCTTCTTTTTCTTCTTCTTCTTTTTTTTTCTTCGAGAACTTTACACGTGATATCTTATGGGAGCTGACTGGATGGCTTATGTACGCATACACATATACATACATAAAGATATTATCACTGAAGATACCTACTACCACTTCGCATACACACCTACGCATATTATTCCAATATTTAGCACTTTCTTTTCCTATTCCTTTGAGATGCGCACTTACAAAAAAGGAGAATTAGAGAAAACGAGTGGGTTTTAGTTCAGTCAATTATACCCGATGTGAAACCACACAGCAAGCAATTTGCGGTTAACCTAATCGGAAATCATGATTTTTCGTCTCGGCCTTTCTTTTCTCTTGGTTTTAATTAAAACTCTTTTCTTTTTCTTTTCTTATCATTTTCCCACGTTTTGTGTATATATAAATATATATATACAAAATTACTATATATATATATTTTTTTTTTAATTGTATAATCCAAATATAAAATTAATATTAATTTATTTTCTAATTCGTATTGGAATAATTTAATAATTTTTAACTTGGCTATAATGAATGTAATAATAACAACTTGTTTCTTTGAGGTTGAATTATTTTCGAGTAAATAATAAAAAAAAAAAAAAAGAGAAAAAAAAGAGTATAAGAAGAGAAAAAAGAGAAAAGAACACTGTAGAAAAAAATTTCGTTCCTTTTTAAAGGAACATAAAAAAGAACAATGCAAACATTATTTTTTCAACGCAGTCGGTAGGACTCGAACCTACGCTCCCAGAGGGAATCTGATTTCTAGTCAGACGCCTTAACCACTCGGCCACGACTGCTGCGTGAAAATTATTTTCCACATTGGAAAAATTGAAAATTCGTATGAAATCATATCTCATGATCAACGAACGAATCAAAGATTCCGGAAATAATCTCTCTTGATTCTTGACTCATAATGATTCGTGGAATTAACGGGACATATATCGACTCTTATCATTCAACAATCAACGAGAATGAATCTTTGAGAGAAAGAGAGAGGGAAAGAGAGAGAGAGAGAGGGAGAGAGAGAGAGAGATGATTATTCGATAATAATTATTTCCTTTTTTCCTTCCTCTTCTTCTTCTTCCTCTTCTTCTTCATCTTTGTTTTTTTTTTTTTTTTCGTTTTTTTCTTTTTCTTTCGTTTTTCCTTCATGCCTTTATAAGCTATCCAATCATGATATTACGATAGATGGGTGTAGAAAATGGAAGGCTATTGCTCCATATGTGGTATCAGATTGTTTATCGCTTCGAAGCTTAAGAGAAAACCTAGATGTATCTTCGTCTTTTATTCCTTTCATAATAGATTACGTACATGGCACATCTTTATCTCTTATATTATTGCTTTCCGGAACCGGATCTGAATTATTCTACACTTAGCCCGAAGGAAATTACAATGGCGTTTACGAGTTAATCATTCGTTACTTATTCTATCTTCCTGATCCGATCTCCATCTCATCAACATTTTTAATCATTGATTTCGTACGAACAGTATCGAATAGTTGATTCGAATAAAAATTCTTTGGTCGATCGATCAATTGATTTATTTGTTTAATTTATTTTATTTCTTTTTCTCTGTTCATTTCTTTTTCCTTGCCTTTTTTTTTTCTTTCTTTCTTTCTTTCTTTCTTTTTTTTTTTTCTTACGACTGACCATAGATATCCATATTTAATGTATCTCATAAAAATTTTTTCTTCGTCCCATATCATCCTACATATATATATATATATATATGTATATATATTCTCGAAAGCCATCTTGTTTCAAAATGGCGAGAAGCAAAAGAGAAGGAGACAGAAAGTCCATATTTAATTTTAATCTCAACGGATCGTGAAGAGAATCCGTGAAGATTTTTATTAGCCATTTTACATTCCTTATTATATACATATATTCGTAATACGTTTTGCCATAGTCTTTAACACCTTCACTTTTCTCTTTCTCGCGTAAGGAACAACCTCGTGATAACTAACATGTGAGAGATTCGTTCATGTTGTTTTGGTCTACCTCGTGATCACTGTTCGATCACTTATAAGAATTTCTACGCACGCACATAATTACCATGTGTTCGTTAAATTTAAATATACATATACACACACGCACACACACACACACACACATATATATATATGTATGTATGTGTATGTGTAGGCGAATTGCAAAATACTGGTTATTAAAGGATCAAAAGTTTTTTCGATGAATGATCAAAAAATTTGATAAAATTTTGAAAGATTCCTAGTTACTATTTAGTGACATTAAACAAACCTCGTCGTGATCCGAAAGAACCAAGAAGATTTTATTATCGATATTTAATCGTTTTATTCGTATCTTCCTTTTCTTTTTTTTCTTTTTTTTTTTTTTGTCGTCTTGGACTCGCAAAAATTTCACATACAGGTATACATGCATATTCACTATACCTATATGTGTATTCAGAGAATTATAAATTCTAAGAGGCGAAATCGGTTGACTCTCGACGAGGTCATATTCTTATGTCGTCAGCCGCAATTCTGGAGTTTCCATAAATATCAATTACGAGATCGAATCAAATGCAAAGTTTCTTTCGCGAAGAGAGGTATCATGCTATCTAAGAAGATAGTGTCGTCATGGTTACATTAATGACTTAGAAATGGTTGATTGTATGTAGCTTTTATTTGTTCTTTTTCTTTCTTTCTTCTTTTTTTTTTTTTTTTTTCTTTAATCTCTATTTTTGTTAATTCTTTCTTTCTCCCTATTTTCCTTTTTTTTCTTGTTTTTTTTTTTTCTTTTACTTTTCTTTTTTTTTGTCTTTTTTTTTCTCTTTTTTCTTGAACGAATATTCACAGAAGATCCGATGTGTTTTATTATGATCGTATTCAGAAAATACAAGATAAACAAGCTCGTAAAAATAGAAAAGTGTCTTTTCTAGTTTCTTATGAAATCCTTGTGATTCTAATTTCATAGTCACAGTGTTCGTTTTCGAATATTCGCCTTTCTATCTTCCGTATGATCTGTTAACCGCATTTATGATCTAGGAAAGAATCTAAACATCTCAAGTGAGACATTCGATGGTGATAACTATAAAAACGTAAATGGTATCATTTGAAAGCAGTCGGTTGAATCGAAAGAATGCATTTAACGTCATTTTGAGTGTTTCATGACTATAAAGTACTTAGAAATACTATTCTAATTTGCGTACAGGTTTGATTATGTAATCATAGGACTTTTGTAACGTCGAGATATACTTTTTAACGTCAATCTTTTCTTTCTCCTTTATGTTCATTAATGTTCTTATAAATTGACAAGAGTATAATATTAAATATAAGTTTTTCATTTCAAACAAATTGTCTCAAAATAATCTTAATTATGTAATATTGATTAGAAAATATTAATTAAAGAATCATGATATCAAAGAGAATACAATTATCTCACAGTAGAATAAAATGTTCTCACAGTTCGTAATCATTATGAAATTCTAATCAAATATATCTATCATAGGCTCGTATATAACTTTATAAATTTTTTTTTTTAATCAATCATCTCCCATAAGATTTTAATTTATGTAAGATTAATCGATAAGATTAATTAAAGGATCAAGCCGTCTAACAAAATATAATTAAATCATTCTCATTATTATGAAATTCTGATCAATTATATCACATTCTATTTAATATATATACATAAATTAAATAGAACTTCTTAAATTAGTAAATTAAAAATATAGTAAATTTTTGTAAAATCAATTCGTCAAGAGAAAATATAATACGAAGGACGCGACTTTATAAGATAGAAAGAAAGAAAGAAAGAAAAAAAGAAAGAAAGAAAGAAAGAAAAAAAAAAGAAAAAAAATATAAAATAAAAATAGAAAATACCTAATTCACATTCTCGAATCATTATCAAATTCCAATCGAATTTTTCGTACTCATTTAAAGCAATAGAAATTCAGATTTGAAAAAAGAGAAGAAAAAAAAAAAACGAAGAAAGAAAAAAATGTAGAAACCTATCGATAGGAGGAAATCTCTCATTCAGATTAGAAGAACATCATCGAAGCCAACGAAAAGCCACGAAGTATACTTCACATCTCTATCTCTAATATACTCTCTAACACTCTCAACGGATACCTCGTGATGCACTAATCGAGGAGGAGGCGAGAGAAGCTCGCACACGACGAATACCCACGTATTCGACGACGCGACACGGCAGATATTACGAAACGAGGATCCGTCCGCGGCGGAAAGCGGGTCAGTGCACGGCTCGTTTATCTCGATGCGCCCGGTTCCTGGATCGTTTCTCCTCGCTACGTCGCTCCTGTTTCCTCACACATATTTACTTTTATATATATATAAATATATAAAAATATATATGTACATGTGTGTATGTATAGATGTACATATATTCATATGTATTCGTGTAAAATATACATATACATTTGTGTGTGTGTGTGTGTGTGTGTAAGTATATGTATATAATAGTATCTAAGCAATGAAAATATAATATATATATATATACCTACATATGTTTGTACTTATATAAAATATGTAGATAAATTGAAATATTTAAAAATACGTACATTGTTATATATTAGCGATAAATATATATATATTTTTTTTTATTTATATGAAGATACACATACACAAACACACACACACACATATATATATATATATATATAAGTATATGTATATCATCATAAACGAAGAATGAATACATATATTATATATGGAGATCATTTTACGTTCTATCATCCTCTCGCCGAGGAGGGTGCGGCCAAAAGAGGGTGTATGTAAGCAAGTAAACAGTATCTGATGAGCATCATCAAGTAGAATCAAGAACGATCTAGAGAGACACGTGTTCGAAAGGGAGAGGATAGTCTAAAGGGCAAATGTTATGAGAGAGAGAGAGAGAGAGAGAGAGAGAGAGAGAGAGAGAGAGAGAGAGAGAGAGAGAGAGAGAGAGAGTGAGAGTGAGAGAAATAAAAGGCAATTGTTCTTCTCTATTGTAACTCTATTCTTAATATAGAGGTAAAGTAATTGATTATTTAAAAAATCATTTTCCGATATTAAAGAAAAAAGATGATCATTTTATTTTCATTTTTTTTTTCTTTTTTTCAATGAAATCACTTTTTTATTTTTTTTTTCTTTTTCTTTTCTTTTTTATTAAATAGAATCACATAGACAATGATTTTAATAAATACATAATTATAAGATTGTGTATCTTTGAAAAAAATGAAAACTGAGATATTTTAAGCTCTAATATATAGTAACCTAATAAAGAAACTAAGTTTAACAAAGAAGCTTATTACAAGACGGTACGACTCATCGGTATGTGTTTTCTTCGGTATTAGCTAATACTGATTAATCCAAACCTTGATCCGATTTCGAAGAGACATAGTATTCGATCGTGGTAGATCCACAATACATTGTATAACACTTACAACATCTAACTTTAAAAAAAAAAAAAAAAAAGAAAAAAGAAAAATAAATATAACTATTTTTTTTTCTTTTTTTTTGTTTTACCATCTCGCTTTCGTTATTTAACATAGAGATTATAAATAGATATAATAGATGGTATATACATATATGTATATACATACAGTAAAATAATAATGTATATATATATATATATATATATATATATATATATGTATGTATTGAGTTTTAAAACAGGCTTAACTGTTAATCTTTTTTATTATCGTAGACATCAATAGAAGATGTCCGCCTCTTCGGTTGATTTAAACAAGAGAGAATACAAAACGTCGCGGCGCTACGTGAATAGTATAGCTATTCTACTCACATTTCGATTACTCATTGAGTAACTCTCATAGTCACTCTCGCTGCTGATACGACCCGTATGACATACTGACACAGAAATCGAATTATTTGGCTTTGGCCAGGTACAGAGAAGTAACAAAGAGTAGTACAGGGTGGGAGAGTAGGGGATGGTGGGGAGGGACCAAGGAAGAAACGAGGGGAAGAGTTATTCGTTTCAAAGACCTCGAAAAATCCTTCGACGATTATTATTTTAGGAGATGGAAAGGAAGACGAGTTTTTGTTTTATTCAATCATTTTGTTTATTTAATCATTCCATATAATATTCGATATAATATTTCCAAAGAGATGTTTTTATTTTCTAGAAATAAAACGAAAAATAAAAGAATGATTTCTCTTTATTTGTAATTTATTGAAAAGGATTGGATTGAGGATATTTCGTTGTCGGTATAAAGAAAAAAAAAAAAAAAAAAAAAAAAAAAGGAAAAATACCTAAATGGTGGATGATACGTCGGTCATCGCGATAATTTAGTATCTTCGACTGTGAATATATTATACTTGGAATTTTTTTCTACCTTTCTTTTTTTCTCTCTCTCTTTCTTTCTTTTTGTCGAAAAAGATGAAAAGAATAATAAAAAGATCGGCCGTGTAATAATCGTTATTATGCGTTCCCCTTATAACTATAGTATAGAGAGACGTTTTTGCAAAAAAAAAAAAAAGAAAAAAATAAACATTTCATCTTCGTTAAAAAAAAACAATGTGATCTTATTTCTTCGTGATCGATTAGATCGTAAAATAAAAAAAAATAAAAATGTTATCTTTGTTGCAAGAGACGAAAAGATTTTCTACAATGACAATGTCATTCGTAGTAGTCGCTTTTTTGTTTTGTTTTGTTTTGTTTTGTTCATTTGCTTGTTTTTTTTTTCTTTTTTCTTTTTTACTCGTTATTTTTTAATTAATTCTTCTTTTTTTTTTTTTTTTTTATAAATATAAAACTCGACTCCATTCAATCATTTGTATCGATGACATCTAGAAATTGTCTTTCATATATTGAAATCTCTTTTTATTTGAATTATTTCTTAAATTTAACAAGCTCAAAGCTAAAGGCCGATAGAGTAAAGATATACGTAAAATCCCCTCCCCTCTCCCTCTCCCGTAGTGTGTGAAGCCGACTCTCCATTGCAATGGCACCACGATCTTGTGTGTTGCAGTTGTTTGTGCCATTACAGGTCGCGAATGAAAAAGGAAGAAGAAACCGGTCGTCTTTTTCTCTCCTCGCAACACTTTCACTGCAAGTCCCGTGACTCGTCTCTCTTCACCCCTCTACCCTCCTCTTGTCCTCCTTTACGGAATCACTTGGTTCGCGCGCACCATGTTGTACAACTTTTGTCCAATTTCCTATACTACATTATGAAAGCTAGTAATGGACAAAAGATTTGCAACTAATCCGGAATGAGGAAAAATAGCGGAGGACCATTTTCAAGATCAACACCGACTCCAACGTATGAACGTATTTTTTATTCGTTCGTTGTTATTTCCAAAACAATGAAAAAGTTTTTTCATATTTCTTTTGATGTAAAAAAATAAATAAATAAAAAAGAAGAATATAAGAAGACAAAGAAGAAGAAGAAGAAGAAGAAGAAGAAGAAGAAGAAGAAGAAGGAGAAGAAAACGTAAAAAAGAAAAATTCATTTTCTTCGAACTCCGCATGTGGTGGTCGGCTAGATGATTTAATATTTCGGATGACCTTCAGAAACGTCCTCTTTCTTTCCAAAGGATCCCTCTTGTTAATTCTCAAGAAAGGATTTACGTCATTAAGATTTGAATCGTTTGTTAGGTAACGCAAGGTTATATTTGAATTTCTAATCGTTTAACGAACTCAACAAGATTTTTTTCCTCTTCTTCTCTTCTTTTTTTTTCTTTTTTCTTTTTTCTTTTTTTTTTTTTTCATAATTAAGATCCTTAACAGATTATTATTTTAATAAAATTGTCCTCACGAAAATGACACATGAAAATATTTCTATAATTAAAACGACGTATTTGTTAGTTGAATCTCTTCGTATTGCGTTAAACAACGAACTACCGGCATCATCTTTCACGGCTGACCACATGGCCCATAACTACTGACGATTGATAGCCTCACATGACTGCCGTCACGTTGTCCGAACTCGCTTTCTTTACGTCAATTGGAAAGCCGAAGGACATTTTACTCGTACTCGTAAAAACTGTTTAATTGATTACAAATATGGGGAAACAATGTGTTTCGAGTTCTAAGGGGTATTACCTTTAACGTCTAATCGTAATCTAGCGAATGGATTGGATCTTGAAAAAAAAAAAAAAAAAGAAAAAAAAAGACAAAGAAAAAATAGAAAAAAAAGAAAAAAGAGTTTTACTCGATCGGTAATCTTGTTCTTCTCAAAAAAATTTCTTTCTTTCTTTCTTTCTTTCTTTCTTTCTTTCTTTTTCTTTTTCTTTTTTTTTTTCTTTTTTTTTTTTAACGTGGTTTTAATTATCAACTTAATTACGAGTTTAATTCAAAATAAAGAAATAAAGAAAGAAAAGAAAAATAAAAACTATTAGCAAAATTATTCGCTCATCGATTACAAATTGAAAATGTATTAATTAGAAATGATCATCTTGTTTAATTAGAATTGATGATCTTATCGAACATAACATTTTTCATTGTTCTAAGTCGATAATTGTTTCGAACTATTATAGACATATTGAATTGAGATTTGATTTATCTATGATACAGATTTTTCTTATTTGATTATACGAGAAAACCCATGAGATCACTAAAGTATCCTTTGACGTGATCTCACGTTCGAATGTCGTGAGTTCAAAGCTCTGAAAGCAGGAAGTTATAAGTTACACCCTAGAGGCAAGAATTACCTTGGTCTGATAGAACGAATCCTGCATATATATATATATATATATACGCACACACACTTATTAAATACACACACACACACACACACACACACACACACACACACACACACACATATATATATATATATATATTATCTTATCTATTCGATTAGTTGTCGCGTTTCTCATTTCAGACGATAGTAGTTGCAAATTTAATTAATTCATAGAATTTACTAAAATTTATTCAATGTGTGTTGACAAATATTCATGGGTCGAGTTTTCGATAAAACGTACGAATACAGGTACATACATACA
>NC_062198.1:3223799-3231299 GCF_912470025.1 Vespa velutina | reverse complement strand
CAGGCAATTACAGGACTTAAAATTCATTGCAATTTGAGGATTGTCATTAAAATTTAGTTTCAAGTTAGGTAAGCAAATACGTTGAGAGTTGAATACTAATTCTAACTGTCGTTTGTGGTTCAACTTAAGTTTCACTTTGAAATCGTTATCTAATCGATTAATTTAAATCTAATACAGCGGAAATCATATGAAATATTTCAAGATTGAATTAGAATAAACGTAAATAAAAAATATCAGTTTCTACAAATCGTTGAATTTTCATTTCCGATTGAATCGATAATTCTTCATAATTCTAACGTTTAATCGCACGAATCAATAATGTACGTACGTTGAGTTAGATTATAATTTATTGATTCGTAATAAGATGATTCATTTTCAAATTACGTCGAAATTTATTATTATGCAATTTTTTTCTTATAATTCCGTTTGTGCGTACAATAAATTTTAATAAACGTTCTTCAAATTAATGAATAAATCGATGATTTGCATTAAATTCCTTTACGGCAGGATGAAAACGAATAAAGAAGATGGAAATAATAATTTTGAAATATTTGATGAATGTATATTAACATTGGAATTACTTATAAATAATTTTTAATTTTTTAATAATTTAATGTTTAATAATATTATATTCTATACTTTCTAATTTGAATGGTTCCACGTGATGGAAAAAGAGAGAAGGAGAGGAAGAAAATAAAAAGAGAGAAAGAGAGAGAAAGAAAAAGAAAATCGATCGTGTAATTAACTAGAGAATCGCGTAAGCTTCTCTCGTGTGATCGTCGAAGCGAAATTATGTATAGTACGATCTAACTTCGTGTATCGTATATACATACATACATATGTCTGTGCGTTTAGGAAAAGCCGAATAAGAAGGTGTAATATAGGAGAGTTCTTGGAGAAATCTCTCGTTGAATAACGGGAAACATGGACGTTAATTTTGTCCAACTTTCGGTCGGTATATTGAAAAAATTTATTTATTTATTTATTCTTTATTCTTTATTTTTTATTTTTCATTATTTTTTCTCGTATTATTTTTCTTTGTTTTCTTTGTTTCTTTTTTCCTTATTTTATCTCACGAGTTTAATCATATCAAATAATAGATTAAATTACCTTAACTAATTATTTCAAAGTTTCTATAAATATGGTAAATATAAGGAAAAAAGAAATATTAATGCTAATTAACAGACTATAACAAGCATTTAATCCATGCATTTTATCATTATAACTCTCTCTTTCTCTCTCTCTCTCTCTCTCTCTCTCTCTCTCTTTATACATACATATATATGTATATATACTCTCTTTATACATACATATATATATATATATATATATATATATATAGAGAGAGAGAGAGAGAGAGAGAGAGAGAGATTGTTCGTAACAGTTACAAGATATTACAAAGTATATATAACATGTAACTTGTTACGAACAATCTGTTGAAAAGTTTTACATTAATATTTTGCACATGATTTGTTCTTCTTTTTTTTTTCTTTTCTTTTTTCTACAAAGAAAAGGAATTCTCCGTTTAATCTAATTTAATTAGTTTGCGTTACTAAACTTTATCCTTTTTTTTTCTTTCTTTTTTTTTTCCTTTATTTTTTTTTTATTTTTTTTTGTTTTTTTTTCCTCTTTTAAAATAATAACACGCACCGTTAATTTCCACGGAAGTAGAAAGGTAACGATGTACGATATAACGACGTGTAACAAATCGTATCTTTTTTGCGTCACATATACCCATAATTTCATTATATATATATAGATATATATATATATATATATATATATATATATATATATCCGTATTAATGATTTAGTATCGCGTTAAGTAACTATAGTCATTGTTAGTTATAAGTACACGTCGGGGATGAGCGAAGTTGATATCTCCGTATCGCATACTGGTTATGAATTATTTATGCGAACGGGAAGAATTCAAAGAAAGTTCCATATTTTCGAAACTTTCACCCTTGTGAATGCTCCTAGATATACATATATATATATATATATATATATATATATATATATATATGTAGTGAACATTTCATTCTTATTACCATGTAATACATTTATCTATTATTTATAAATAATATCGTAATAATGATTTTGATAATATATAATATTAAACATTTATTTATGATTAAGTAAGAGAAAATGTTCATTATTTTTTTTCTTTCTTATCTATAGTTCAATAATACACAATAGAATTACTTTTTTTTTTAATATATAGAATGACAAAGTTAAATTTTAATATAAATTTTATTTTCATTTATCTTTTTCCCTTCTAATTATATACGACAAATATTTTTATAAGATATTTAATTTCGACATTCTTATATCATTCCTATCAACGTATAAAAATACATATTAAAAATAAAAAGGAAGTAGTTATTATCGTCATCTTAACGTCTATCTTAAATAGATATCAAATTCCATAAATTCGACAACAACAAAGTTCTCTTATCATTTTTATCATTATATAGAACTAAATAAAAAGAAAAAATGATCTCATTATTTTCATCTAAACCTCGGATCTGATAGATACATCGAATGCAACAAAATTTTTTAACATTAACAATTTTTTAACTTCTCTTATCATTCTTATCATCTTGTTAGAAATACGTATAATAATAATAATAATAATAATAATAATAATAATAATAATAATAATAAAAAGAAAAAAGGAAAAAAAAACTTAATGATTATAATTTTTATCTAAGAAAAATTAACAACAAATTGCGTGTTAAATTAATTGAGTTAAATAGGTCAGGAGGTTATGATCGTTGGTGGTCGTACCTAATGCCGTTCAATGATAATAGAAAAGTATAAGTGAGGATGTAGCGAAGGTAGTGGTAAAGGAGGATAACGACGCCGTGGATGATGAAGTCAAGGAGAGCAAGTTTTCGTGATGATCTCCGATCGTTCTCCGCCATACTACCCATCCTCTCATTCACTCTTACTGACTTAACATGACGATAAACATTCGAGTGACTTTTATCGAACAAATTCTATGTATCTTCCTGTTTCTCTTTGTCTTAACTTTGAACGAATCGTCCTTATGACGTAACGCGAGAATATTATCGCATTAATGAAAATGATCTGCACGTGCACTCTCTCTCTCTCTCTCTCTTTTTCTCTTACTCTTTCTCTCTTTCTCTCTCTCTCTCTCTCTCTTTTTCTCTTTCTTTCTCATAGAACTAAAAGGATTCTATGCAAAAAAAAAACATGTTCTTGCATAAGCGTCAGACAAATGCCAAGAGTCTCGACTCTCAACCTGTTTTTTTTTGTTTCCTTTGGATTTTTCGTTCTTACTCATTTTTTTCTTCTTTTTTTTTTTCTCCTTCTATCTTTCTTTTCTTTTTTTCTTTTCTAGACAAATATTTTTATAACATACTTTTATCCTAATATTAAATGTCAAATCTTTATATATATATATATATATATATATATATATATATTTACGATGAAATCCAAGTGGTTCCTCCATTAATTGGATATAATCTAATTAAATCTGACAAATAGATAATTATTATTTAATCTCGACGAATGCATTATGGTAAAACATAGGATATCAATTTTGTCATATCAATTGGGAAGAAAATTTTTAAATTAAAGATTTGTTTAAACGTAAAAATAAATTTCTCTCTATGAGATAATAAAATCAAATTTCAAACGACAGTAGTAAAATACTCATGATGATCTTGATCGATTAGATATATCTGCATCTATATCTAATCGTATGGTAAAGAGAAAATTATTTAATCTCGACAAATATAAGTAAATGTGTGCATAACACAGATTACAATTTTGTTATAACAATTTCGTAGAAAATTTAAATAAGTCATGGATCATTATATTAACTCTAAAAAAAAAGAAGAAGAAGAAGAAGAAGAAGAAGAAAAAAGAAACTTTCTTCTTGTGACATTAAACTAAATGAAATTAAATGAAATTAAATTAAATCAAATTAAATTAAAATGTATTTATACGCCAGAACGATTCCCAGAATGATATTCATGCAATCTCACGAATAAATTGCCCAATACTTTTTTCAACAATCTTCTCTAAGGTGAACATCAGTTGAATCAAGAACCCATTGAATGGAGTTTCTTGGGTAATCCTTGTTGTTGGTTCTCGGACTATCGTCCGATTAATCGAAAACTCAAAGAGTTTTTTCACGGGATGACACGTTCTTACCATTCTTTTTACACGCGTTTCATTCTCCTCGACGATCTCGAAATCATTGGTGCTAATTTAGCGATTAGCGTAATCCTTCGATGACCTTCACATAATGTTCTTTTCGTCTCCTTTTAAAAAGGAAAAAAAAAATAACAAAATAAAGATCTCGTACGTGGTCCACGAATACGTTATCTTTTCTCTCTCTCTCTCTCTCTCTCTCTCTCTCTTTCTTTCTCTTTCTCTTTCTCTTTCTCTTTCTCTATCAAGCAAAACGCGTTCGGCCACTCTCGACGATCGAATCGAGAAATACTTTCACCGATCTCGAACACTTCCTCGAGAACGAACGCATCGCCTTCCATTTCCTTCTCCATTCCTATCGATACAGCATTTTCCCCTTTGTT
Source organism: Vespa velutina (assembly GCF_912470025.1). Lineage (NCBI taxonomy): Eukaryota > Metazoa > Arthropoda > Insecta > Hymenoptera > Vespidae > Vespa > Vespa velutina. The sequence continues at coordinate 3,226,728 of NC_062198.1, read as the reverse complement.
TACCTTTTCTTTCATATTTCATTTAAATCGATCAAAATGGTATTTATACTTTTTCTTTCTCACTTATTTGTTGCTTCTTTTTCTTCTTCTCTTCTTTTTTTTCTCCTTTTTTTTATTTTTTTTTTTTTCTTTTTTTTTTAAATCGATCGATACAAAAGAAAAAAATTTCAATGCTCTTTACACCAATTTAAGTGTGTCCTTGACATCATGAAAGGTTTCTCTGGCATTTTTGGGGCTACATAGGTAGATTTCCAGACAGGCTCGTCTTGTATATATGAAAGAGAGAGAAAAAGAGAGAGAGAGAGAGAGAGAGAGAGAAAGAGAGAAAGAGAGAGACACGACGCACGTGTACGTCTCGCTCTCGAAGAAAGATTTCTCCGGTTTCCGTTGACCCACTGACACTGAATTATGCTCGACGGTCGGCTGGCGTGTGCCTTGGCTTCGTGACTACGTTCTGACTATACCTAGTACCTAACTACCTGCTCAGTCTATGTACGCGCTATAACGCACGTTTCCATTAAGTAGGCACCTCTGGATATGTCCATAAAAGCGTTACGTTCACTGAAATACCATCATTAATTCGACATACCTAATACGTTCCATAAAAATTTATAATAATATATATTCCAAACGCTTTACTTTTTTTCTCTTTCTTTCTTTCTTTCTTTCTTTCTTTCTTTCTTTTCTTTTCTTTTTTCTTTTTTTCTTTTTTTTCTCTTTATCTTCAATTTAATGACCCATTTTTAAGAAATAATTGTGATGCATTGGTTAGTACTGGTACGTGAAAGAGATACGTGCAGTTTTCTACTGGGAACAATGTCAGGGACAACAGTAGGAAGGAATTCATCTTGGTTGACAGGAAACGCGGGAAAATTTTATTTCATATGCAAGGAACTTGTATCTAATTTTTTTTTCTTTTTTTTTTTCTTTTTTTTTCTTCTTTTTTTTTTTTTTTTTTTTTTTTTTTTTTTTTCTTTTTCACGTATCCGTGTATTTGAAAAGCGTTTATAAAAAAAGAAAAGAAATGTTATTACTCGATGATATTATTCGATGGACATTACAATTGAATTATAACAATCGATACGTTGGAATTTGATCCATTACGATCTTGATTTATTTTTTTCATTTTGCGAATTTACATCAAAAAGTAAAGAGTATATTTAGTGAGAAAAGAGGTATATTATTGGATAATTTACGAATTGATGCTTTCCCTCCCTCCCCTCCCTCCTCTTCTCACTTCTTTTTTTTCATTGAAACAAGGAAACAAATGATCCTTTCGTAGCTCGAGGCTATAGGCATCCCTGGACTTGGTTAAAATGTCTTCTACCTGTTCTTTTCGATTTGCCCGTAGGGACAAAAATGAGAGCCAACTTTACCTTCTATCCACCTACGTGTTACCGTTGAAAGTCGACGAAGTCTTTCTCGAGAAGCGGTTCTCAAACTTCCATTACATTTTCTTGCCTTTCCCATGAGATTTCCCATTACATTTCTCTAACTTTTCTTCCTTTTTCTTCTCTTTCCTTTTTCCTCCGTTTACTTACTTTTCAATTAACAACGATTATTTCGTTCGTTAGATAAGAAAATTAATTCGATTGAAATTAAAATTGAATCCTTAATTACAACTTCAGTAATTAATTCTAGATGCTAATTCCGCATTTCCTTTTCTTTCTTTTTTTCTTTTTTTTTTTTTTTATTTCTTTTTAGTTATTTATTTTTTCTCTTTTCATATTTTTTTTTTTCCAAGAACATTAGCGTGATTCGATACATTGGGAATTTTGGGTATATTTACACGTACAGTTTTTCATTAACAGGTATTTTACTCTACTTGAATCGTATGTACTTTATTATTATTATTATTATTATTATTATTATTATTATTTATTCGATGTTTCATTATCGTATTTGTATGATACATATATATCGATATTATTTTATTATGCTATTATTTTTTTTTTTTTTTTATTTATCTAACGGGGAATTCGATCTTGGTTATATCCCTTTGTTATCTTTATTTAATTTTTAATAGGGAGTTTATTTTAACCATTTGAGTCACGATTTTTTACTCCCCAAGGAATTAATAGAGATTCGATTAAATATAGCTTTAGTATACTTAGAAAAAAAAAAAGAAGAAAAAAGAAAACAGAGAAGAATGAAAATCAACGGGAATTCAATTTGACGATTTGACGCGTAATATTATGACGGCATAAAAATTATTATTATATAAACAATGAAAAAAGAAAGAGATAAAGAAATGAAAGAAAAAAAGCATGACCGAATCGAATGAGATCAGGAAGTATTTAAAATTACGTTACCCTAATTGCATACTTGAAATAGTTTCACATTGAAGTGGATAGACCAGTCTTAATATAAACAAGATTAAAAGTATATTTTTGGCATAGAAATTCGAATATAGGTTGTAGAAATTTCGCGAGGTGGTTAACACGTTCGAATAGTTATAGTCGTTGCACTTTTAGAATTGCAACTCACATAGTTTGCTCGTGAGTGTCACGAGTTCTGTCTCTTTAGATACAATTGAGTTTAAATGTCGTTCATATTTTCCCCCTCCATCTCTCCCATTCCCCCTCCACTTCTCTCTCCATCTCTCCATCTCTCCCTCTTTCTCCCTCTCTCTCTCTTTCTCTCTCTCTCTCTCTCTATTTTTTTTTCTTTCTCTTTTTCTCTCAAATGTGAGATTTATATTTATATTTATTTTTATTATTATTATTATTATTATTATTATTATTATTATTATTATTATTATTATTATTATTATTATTATTATTAATTTATTATTATGATATATATACACACATAAAATTTTTATATGAAATTTATTATTATTAATTTTTATTGTTTTTATGAAAATTTATATTTAATTCCTAATTATATAAATAATCATATATATATGTATAAATATATATATATATAT
>NC_062198.1:3206299-3221299 GCF_912470025.1 Vespa velutina | reverse complement strand
GTGGGGCCGGTAGCCTTCTCGAGGTCGAGGAAAGGGGATACTGCCGGCAATGGCCGGACTAGAAACCTTCCTCGTGACTGAAATACCGGTGCAGCCAACGACGGACGCGACCGGCACCTTTCCTCGACCGCGAAAGTAAAAGTCTCTCTCATGTCAGTCGTTCACAACGACGTACGTCCGCCGAGACAAGAAAAAAAAAAGAGAGAGAGAGAGAGAGAGAGAAAAGAAAGAAAGAAAAAGAAGAAAAATCGGAGCAAGAAGAGCATGGTGAGCGAAAGAGATCGGGATTTCGAACGAAAGGAAGATGGCGTCGATTCGCATACATTTTTTTCATTTCTTTTTTTTTTTTTTTTACATTCTCTTTTCTCGATTCAATGCATTTACATTCACACACACACACACACACACAATGTATATATAAACATTATATGTATTTGTGTACGTATATATATATATAGTATATACATACAGATTTAGGTATATGTGAACGAAAGATCAATCGGTGACCTTGAATCAGCATCTATCGATCCATTATATTTTTTTTCACTTTCATTCTGGAGAGAATAATTTTCTATGTACTGCTTTTCTTCTTCTTTTATTTTTCTTTTTTTCTTTCTTTATTTTTTTTTTTTTTTTTTTTTTTTTACAATCTCCCTTCATAAATTATTTTCTCTTTCTTTTCTCTTTCCTTTTTTATTTTTTTTCTTTTCTTTTTTTTTTTTTTTTAACGCACATTTTTTTAAACACGTACATTTGTTTAAACTGATCGGACCCATTAAAATAGCTCGATTTTCGATCTTTGGATCTGATCTATGAGGAAAGTTGAGAAAGGAGAAAGAAAAAAGGACGAAAGAAAGAGAAGAAAAAGAAGATGGAAAATGTTTAAAGATAAGACGGATGATAAAAAAAAGAAAAAAAAAGAAAGAAAAAAAAAACAAAAGAAAACGAAAAAGTAATGCAAGAGTGAAATTTTCTTTTTTAATTTTCTAATGCGACAGAACGTGTTATCTTTTCCTTTTCCTGCTTCTTTTTTTCTCTTTTTTTTTTTTTCTTCCTTTTCTTCTTCTTTTTCTTTTATATTCCGGTTAGCAAGCAGTTTCTCGAATATCACGTAAAACGTCATTTTGACATTTCACTTTTCTTCTCTCTGCTTTTAGGTTACAGAACAGGCTGGAATCGAACGGTGCTCCTTGCACAGCAAGATCAGGGCGACCTTGTCCACCGAGCAAGTATAGAACTCCTTCCGGAACTTGCAATAACGTGAGACATCATGATTGGGGTGCCAGGGGTTCTCCGTTTTTAAAATTATTACCTTCTGCATATTCCGACGGTAGATAATTGATTCCTATATTAATTATTATATTAATATTTATTATTATTATTATTATTATTATTATTATTATTATTATTATTATTATTATTGTTATTATAATTTTTTATTGTGGAGTAATGTAATAGAATGGTATTCGTTATTCTCTTTAAATTGATCATAAAAAATGAATTTCGTTTGAAATACTCGTCAGATTTGTCAGAAGTTAATCGAGATAATAACGACATAGTAAATTGAAAGTGAAAATTGAAAGGAGAAAGTCAATATCGGGAAAAGAATAAAGAATAACGAAGAAGCTACTAGATCAAGAGGCCTTTCCATCTGCTCTCTTTATTGGGTAGTTTCATTTTAGTACGACCTCCTTTCAAACTTTTATCATGTTTATCGTAGAAAGGTTGAATTATCAAAATTTATTGGACAATCATATCATTTTCAAATAATAAAATTCTTTTCAACGAAGAAAAATAAATTCGATTGAGTTATGTATATGTATATATATAAATTTTTTGTCTGGATTTCTATTTTCTTAATTTTCTTAATTTTTCTTTTTTTTTCAACAATATCAATTAAATTATCAATATCATTAATATTATTCATCAATAATATCATTAATATTATTAATTAATCAAGAATACGTTCCGTCTCGTTAAATATATAAAATAATTTAATATATGTAATAATTTTTATATATGTATATATAAAATTATTAATATATATTTAATAATTTTTATTAATATGTAAAATTATTAATACATGTAATAATTTATATATATATAATTATTAATATTTCTGAAAAAGAAAAGAGAAAGAAATGAAAAGACAACTCCGGTCGTTTAATGAGTCGCGTTTAATGAGTCGTTTAATTATTTATAGGATCGCGACGACAGTATATGAACAATGGCGTAACGGCCTTGTACGAAGTAACTCTCTATTTCAACGATTCGCGTGCGCCTTTCGGCATGCTAATCTCACATTTCTAATCCGATATCGGGCCGGGCCCAGAGCTCGGCCATGTTCAACTGAATTCAGGCTCTTTGTGACTCTTGGGTCTTAACGACTGGCTTCTCCACATCTGTATATGTCTACATATATGTATGCGTGTATGCGTCTCTCTCTCTCTCTCTCTCTCTTTCTCTCTATGTTTATGTGTTTATCTCTGTGTATGTATGTGTGTGTGTGTCCGTGCACACGCGTTCCAATTTTCACTTTCCTTTCTCGAATACGTTACAGCTATGCGGAATCTTGCGTGAGGCACAACGACGACCTTCTTTTTTTTCATTAGCATTCTGTCATTTTTAATATTTTTTTCTTTAAATTTTATATTTTATATATTTTAATTATTTTTAATTATCTTTTTTTCTCCTTTTCTTTTTTCTCTTTTAATAAAATAAATTTCAAACGTAAGACTTATGTATTGCTTGTATTTTTCTCTCTTTCTCTCTTTCTCTTTTCCTTTTCTTTTTTTTTTTTTTTTCGATTTATATGGAAAGAACAAAAAAAGAAAAGGAAAAGAAAAAGAAAGGGAATTTATTAAAATAATTTACAAATTTATTGAATATTTCTGTACTTAAACGTTCGATCCTGGTCGTTTAATTTCCAATACATTTACGTAATTTAGTTTTTATTAGGGGCACATTTCTTTTCTTCTGTCGCATTAACAAATCTCTGGATAAAATAATAATAATAATAATAATAATAATAATAATAATAATGATGATAATAATAATGATAATAATAATAATAATAATAGTAATAATAATAATAATAATAATAATAATAATAATAAATAAGATATACCTTATAAGTTCGAATACGGATACGAAAGTTCGTTCATAGGTAAAGAAAAGGAAGAAAGAAAAAAAAAGAGAGAAAAAAGGAAGGAAAAAGGAAAAATAGAGTCTAGAGTTTAGCAATGACGAAGGAATTCCCGTAGACAATGATAATAATAAAAAAAAAGAGAGAGAGAGAGAGAGAGGGAAAGAAAGAAAAAAAGAAACAGAAAAGACAAAACACAACACAAGACGCACGTGTTCTTTCTAATCGTTTCTCATTTTTCACCGTATAAAAGTGAAAGCGTCATGACTTGTCGTTGTTTTGTTTTTTTTTCTAGGTATTGGAAGTCCACGACAATCATTTAGCAGTCATAGTCTTCCATCAGCTACGGAAACGATCGAGGGTATTAAAAGTTCGTTGAAATTTGACGAACCCCACGAAGCATTGACCAGTTTTGCTGGTTTATGGTCTGAATTGATACTTCAAGATATATCCTCGACCATTCATGTTGATCGTGACGAACATCGTTGTTGTTCGGTCAAAGATCGACATCCAGAGTGTTATGAGATCAATGATCAAAATGGAGGAAGATGTATTAGTTACATGAGATCGGTGCCGACATTGTCGATCGACGAATGCAAATTTGATGGTAGAAAACAAATGAACAGTGAGTCCAGTTATTTGGACGGTTCGAATATCTATGGAAGCAACGATGATAAATTACACAAAGTTAGGAGTTACGTTCGTGGTAAGGTGGAACCATCAGCCTGTGAGATTTGCAACGACACGAATACAAGCCCGTTAGGACATCTTTACGTAACTTTGTTGAACGAACATAATCGAATAGCTGAAAGATTATGGGAAATGAATGAGCATTGGGATGACACGAAATTATTTCTCGAGGCAAGACGTGCGTTAATAGCACAAATACAACATATTACGTTAAACGAATACGTACCAAGTATTTTAGGCGAGTTAGCTTTGATCGATCCTGAGTTAAGACCGGCCACCAATGGATTCTTTAATGGTTACTCGTCAACGAACAAAGCAGGAACTTACGACGCCGTTGCTTTAGCCGCATTGCGTATTTTGACCTCTTTACGCAAACAGAATACGTGTTCTTCAAGCATGTGTCTTGAAGATCACGTCACTAAGTTGGCTAATCATGTTAGTTTTAATCTTGGAATTTCTATGATCGAATCGAACTTTGACGCCGCTGCTAGATCTGTTCATATTGCACGTGATCATGGTATACCTGGATATATTGAATTTATAGAATACTGTTCGGGTAATCTCAGTAAGGTATAGTTCCTTTATTTTTTCTTTTCTAATTGGAATTATCTTGGTATTATTTTACAATATTTTTTTTCTTTTTTTGTTTGTCTTGTTTTTTCTTTTTTTTTTTTTTTTGAGTTTATTCTTTCATATTTACAGCCTAAAAATTTCAAAGATCTCGAACGAGTTATACAACAGGAGAATGTTAAACTATTGGAGTCTATTTATATCAGGATAGAAGACGTGGATCTTTTGGTTGGAGGAATATTAGAGATACCAATGAAAGGAATGGCGGTAGGCCCAACGTTCTCTTGTCTTCTCAAGAAACAGTTTGTTAATATGAGATATTCGGACAGATTTTGGTATGAAAACGATATTCCACCGTCGGGTTTAACGTTGGCACAATTGGCAGAGATTCGTAAAGTTTCGCTCGCTGGACTTCTTTGTGCGAACAGTGAAATCCGTAAGATACAACCTAAAGCATTCATACAACAAGATCCTTATCTAAATGCTAAAATTAAGTGCAATCAGTACGAGATATTGGATCTGTCAGCTTGGAGAGATGAACCTTTGCCTGTTCCTGTCATAGATAATTACATGACAACGACTCAATCAGTTCCTGATTTATCTTTTGAAATTAGTCCGGATTTAATAGCAATGGCGGTGAAAAAAGCTGAACAAGATCTTATCGAAAGGAGACAATTGGAATACAATGCTTGGTTGGAACAAAGAATAGCTGATCCGAAATCACCAGCTGGTACAGCTGCAAGTTTTTCTAAAGCAAACAAAGACGCTTTGTTATTAGCTAACTCATCGATTATGTATGAGTTAGCAACAAACGAGATATTAAATGGAGTACATGGACTTAGACGTAAAAAACGACAGATTTTTGATACGACAGACAACGTTCTTGGATTTCCAAATAATGATTTCTCCGATATACTTCAAAACGTTGACATTTCTGGATTTTTACCACAGCAAAAGGCCACGAATCACGAGGAAGTAGAATGTCCGGTTGATAATAATCCTTGTGATCCAACCACACCATACAGAACATTGTCAGGACACTGTAACAATCTTCGTAATCCAAATCTAGGTCAATCCTTGACCACATTCGCTAGATTGTTACCACCGGTCTACGAAGACGGTGTATCCAAGCCAAGAAGTAGATCTGTAACAGGTGTTCCCTTACCTAATCCAAGAGTAGTATCAACAGTGATTCATCCAGATATTTCGAACCTTCATAATAGATATACTCTAATGGTTATGCAGTTTGCTCAGTTTCTTGATCACGATTTAACTATGACACCGATTCACAAGGGTTTCGCAGAGTCTATACCAAGTTGTAGATCATGTGATTCTCCGCAAACGGTTCACGCGGAATGCAATCCGTTCCCTGTACCACCGGGTGATCATTTTTATCCAACGGTAAATGTCACGTCTGGCGCACGAATGTGTTTTCCATCGATGAGGTCATTACCCGGTCAACAACATTTAGGTCCTAGAGAACAGGTGAATCAAAACACAGCTTACTTGGATGGCTCTGTTGTATATGGCGAGAACAATTGCATAGCAAATATTTTACGTGGTTTTAATGGCCGTATGAATATAACAACAAATACTAATCGTGGTAAGGATTTATTACCACAATCGGCTACGCATCCAGAATGCAAGGCAAGATCAACTTATTGTTTTATCGGTGGTGATGGTAGAGCATCCGAACAACCTGCTTTAACTGTTATGCATACTATGTGGATACGAGAACACAACAGAATAATGGAGGGATTAAGACAAATCAATTCACATTGGGACGGTGAAAAATTGTATCAACAGTCACGACGTATTATCAGTGCTATGCTTCAACATTTAACTTACAACGAATTTTTGCCAAGAATTTTAGGATGGAATGCCGTTAGTCTCTACGGCTTGAAATTACTTCCGCAAGGTTATTACAAAGAGTATTCGCCAACTTGTAATCCAAGTGTTTTGAACGAATTTGCAACTGCTGCTTTTAGAATAGGTCATTCTTTATTAAGACCACATTTGCCACGAATGGATCGTAGTTATCAGAACGTTGATCCTCCGATACTTTTACGTGATGGATTCTTCAATCCTGATATGCTTTATCAATCAGGTATGATTGATGAAATGACACGTGGATTGGTTGCAACTCCTATGGAAACTCTTGATCAATTTATAACCGGGGAAGTGACCAATCATTTGTTTGAAAATCGTCGAATACCACATTCTGGTGTAGATTTGATTGCTCTTAATGTTCATCGGGCTAGAGATCATGGTATACCGTCTTATAATCAATACAGAGCACTTTGTAATTTAAAAAAAGCTACAACCTTTGAAGATCTGTCAAGGGAGATGGCACCGGAAGTAATAGCACGTATGAAACGAATCTATGCTTCTGTCGATGACATTGATTTATTCCCTGGTGGAATGAGTGAAAGGCCACTTCAAGGAGGTCTCGTAGGTCCAACATTTGCATGTATAATAGCAATACAATTCAGACAATTAAGGAAATGCGATCGTTTCTGGTACGAAACCGATGATCCAAATATTCGATTTACCGAACATCAACTGGCAGAAATTCGTAAGACGACATTGTCAAAGGTCATGTGTGAGAACATGGACGAACACGTAGAAATGCAAAGAGCAGCATTCGATTTGCCAAGTAATTTCTTGAATCCTAGAGTACCTTGCAGCTCGATGCCGCATATGGATTTCTCTGCATGGCGAGAAACAAGACATGGGTGTCAAATAGGTGGAAGGAACGTTGCCATTGGTGACTCTGGTTTTCCTACTCCTTGTACCAGTTGCGTTTGTACGATGGAAGGTGTAAGTGGTGTTATTTATAGAAACGTGGATTAATGATTTTCTCTTTTCTTTTTTTTCTTTTTTTTTTTTTTTCTTTTTTTTTTTTTTTCTTTTTTCTTCTTGTTCTTGTTTATACGAAATTGGATAATACGAATAAGTGTATAAGTTGATAAAAAAATATCAATCGTATTTAATAGATTTATTAAACTTCGATTTAATCGATCGAATCATTAAATATATTAATTGGAATTATTATTGAATGCATATTTATATTTTATATTTTTTGTTTTCAGACACAATGCGCATCTCTACGAGTTACCGATTGTAATCAACTGTTACGCGAAGCATCCCGCGAGGCAATCTTAAGAGACGACGTATGTACGGCACAATGCGGTTTCATTTTAGCTGCCGCCGAAACGTCTTCGAGAAATATTCCGCAATTTACAACGCCTAGCAGTTTTCCTAGTTTCGGACCTGTCAGAAATAATCTCAGGAGTTTACCAACGCCATTTACATTCAACGGTTTCAAATTACCCGATCTTTCGCAGTTTATAGGCTGAAGTTTCCAAAAGTTCTTTCTTTTTCTTTTTTTTTTTTTTTGTTTTTTTTTTGTTTTTTCGTTTTCACTTTTAAAAACGAATCTGAAATACGAAGACGAAGGACTATAAAACATTTCTCGAAACATTTTATTCGTCGTAGATATCTGATTATAAGAAATGATGAATTTCTGATCTATAAAGACTGCACGATGAGAAACGTCGATGATATTAATAACAAAGTGTATAGAATTCGTTCGAAATTATCAAATGAACGTGTGTTGATGATGTTTGGATGTATTGTTTCATGGTATTATGTATATGGGTATTTTTTTCTTTTTATTTTATTTTTTTTCTCTCTTTTCTTTATACAGATATCAGAAGAAAAACGACGATATAATGTGATTAAGGAGCACGTGTAATTTTTTTGTAAATATAAATGATATATATATATATATATATATATATATCAACCGAGATATTTAACTAATCGGTTAAATTCATAATTTTGGAAGTATGATGGAATATGTTAGATTTAAAATCATCGTTTTTCTAACGAAACGAAAAACTTCCAATGTGTCGATGAATAAGAAGATTAGATGACGATTATATAATGTCATAGTTATGCGTTGGTACTGGCACTGCTAGAAAAAAGAAAAATAATAATAGTAATGGAGAAGAGAAAAAAAAAAAAAGGAAAAAGAAAGACAAAGACAAGAAAAAAAAAAAGGGGAAATCAACAAGAAGAGAACAAAATGAACAAAAGCGAAGAAAGATGGACAATTAATTATGTAATAAGTTTTTGATTCGAAGCGTGCCAGGTTTTTTTTTTTTTTTTTTGTAAATGTGATTAATGGAGTGCAATTTATACTGCTGTCCCCTCTCCCCCCCCGTCCATTTCCGCCCATTTTTTATACTCGCCGTTTTCTTTTCCTAAACTCCCTATACTTCTTTCCTCTATTTCCTCGTCCGTCTCTCCTACCTCCCTTTGAAGCACGATGTTTTGTATGTACTTATTATTTATAGGTGATATTATTGCTAAATAACAAAAATTGTTTTTTTCTTTCTTTCTTTTTTTTTTCTTTCTTTTCTTTTCTTTCTTTCTTTCTTTCTTTCTTTCTTTCTTTCTTTCCTTCTTTCGTCTTCTCTCTTTTTCTTGCTTTTTTTTTTTTCTTTCTTTTCTTCGTTCCTTTCTTCGTTCCTTTCTGTTTTTTTTTATTTTCCACTTTATATCTCTATCTTATTTTGTAGCATAACAACGACGTGTATTAACGTTAATAAATGTTAATGTTTCCTCTTTTCTTTCTTTCTTCTTACCGTAGATATATCCATTGAGTTTAAAAGAAAAAATTTTGATTAGATTTTCGGTTAGATGCGACTATAAGCTTTTTTCTTTTTTTTCCTTTTTTCTTCTTTTTTTTTTTTCTTTTCTTTTTTTTCTTTATTTTTGTAAAAATGAAATTTCGAAGAAACTCGATACCATGCAAATACTTCTTTGCTATTTGTGTAAATTTGAGACGCGTTATATCGTTTGCAGAGTTATCAGAAAATTACAGATTTCTATTTATCGATCGAGCCAAATCATTTCTCACTTTTTCTTTTTTTTTCTTTCTTTTTTTTTTTTTTTTTTTTTTTTTGTTTTTGTTTTATTTTTCCTAACACGCTATTTTATAAATATATTATTAATAATAATTATTTAATTTCTAGTTTTACGCTGAAGACTCGAGATAGAAATTTGATGAATATAAATATTATAATATTAATATGACCTTTGAGATAGAATATTGTATAATGTAAATATCCAAAGATGAGATAAACGATATTATAGCATATGTAATGTTAATCGATGTTTAATTTTTTATATATATATAAAAAGACAAAAATCGTGTAATATTATTTCACTGTTATACCTACATTGCCTTCTTTTAGAAATGTATTGAAAAAGATTTTGATATTTCATTGTCACCATCTTATAACTAATAATTTCATTTTTACAGGAAAATTCAAAATTATGATTTATCTGCATGATATCTTTTTTTTTTTTTTGTTTTATTCTTTTATTTTTAATATTTTTTTTCTTTTTTTTTCTTTTTCAACACCGAACAATTTGGATTTAGTCACAACAATCTCACAGAACGTACTGCCAGCTACATAGTCCGTCGGTAGAAATATCCTATGACATATGCTCCTATCGTCTACTCTATAATCAGACAAAATATCCATGCAGTTATGACAGCTTTTATCTTCAATTATCTTAAAAGACATAGATAGAAAATACTAGAGGCTAGTGAATAATGCCTACTAATAAGGCTAACATTTTCAAGAAAAATATCCAATTCGTAAGAGGATAATGTACGACTAGAGACAAACAAAAGTTTCTTCGTGACGTTTGCAAAAATACACGAGTCATAAGTGGTTAAGCAAAATGCATACGAAGTCGAAGAAGGATTCGTCATATGTCTGGATAAATCAACATTATGAATTAAGAATTCTCAGTATCAATATGCTCAAGTGAGTAAAACAAAAAAAAAAAAAAGAAAAAAAAAAGAAGAAAAAGAAAAAAAAATAAAGAAAATTATACGCGCGTAAAGAATTTGTAAATTATTATGAATATACCATACGTTTGTTTAATTTATTTTTAATGAATTATACGACGATATTTATATAACAATATTTTCACAAGTTTTCTATAATAATAATTATATAAATATATTTCTTATATATATGTATATATATAAAAAAAAAAATCTTTTATAATAATTGATATAACACAGATGGGTTGGCTTATGGACTCTTGATACGAATACTTCATCTTTCTTGAAATGTGTTTATTATATTTACAACAAAATCGCAATTACTACAATGATAATATTCACGATAACTCTTTTCGCTGATATTTGTATGATGTTTGACGATCTATCGATAGTGACAGACGATGGTTGTATATTTGCTGGAATCACTGTAGTACTTTTTAACGTGATCAATTGTCAATTCACACGTGATAGAATTGCTCGACTGAGCGATGAGACGTTAAACTCTTGCGAGGAACTTTGTCAATTGTCTGGTAAATATTATAATTGTAATAATATATATAACGTCAAAATAATTATTTGAAATTTTTATGTAGCAATCATGAAAATGGATATAACTACATTTTTTTTATATATTAAATGAATGAAATGTATGCAATAAATATACGTATGAAAGATAATTTATATAAAAAAAAAAATTCATTTTAAGAAAAAAATATTTATATAAAATAACTTTTTATAATATATATATGTATGTAAGTGTGTAAGAATAATATAAATTATATACAAATAACAAAGATATAAATATAAATATATTATTTTATATAAATTTATTATGTATATATATATATATGGTGGACCGAAAAGTAATGTAGCTTTCTTAAATTAAATTCAAACGAATAAATTTTTAACAAGTTTTTATTTTTAATCACAATCAAATATCGACATGCGCAGAAACGACATTACTTTCCGGTCCCTCTAATATATCTGAATTTAAATAGATTTTTACAATTTAACTTAATCCGTGATTTGTTTTTATTTATAGAAGTCAACTTTGCAGAAAAATTAAAATATTATCTATGGCGAGATAAAATACCATTTTATAGTTTTTGTTCATTGGGTTATCTTTTGGTAATCGCATTGATATTTGTTACACCGACGGAAGGTGGAAATTTACCGATAAGAGCACGTTATCCTTTCGATACCAAGACATCACCAGGACACGAAATTGGCTTCGTTGTAGAAGCTTGTAGCATATTTTTTGGTGTAACTGCAATTTTAGCGATTGATACAATAATAGTATCTATTTGTAATTTGATCCTCTTACAATTAGAGATATTGAATATGAATTTTCAATATTGTTCAACAACAGAGATCAGACATTTTATTGATAAGAACGATGATAATATGATCGAAAGAGATCGATCGATAATGATCCAAAGGAAAGAACCTCGATATAATCGATTCGAAGAACTCTTTGAACAATACATTCGACATCATCAACGATTGGTGAACATGATCGATGACTTGAATGATCTATTTAATTCTAGCATGTTAGTTCAAATGTTTTCAAGTACTTCGATGATATGCCTAACTGGATTTCAAGCTATTGTGGTAATTTACGAAGAAACAATGTCGATAAATATATCAATACTTAACTTGTTAACTTGATTATATATATATATATATATATATATATATATATATATATATATATATATATATACATATAATTTTCAAATTGGTTAGAATAATAAATAAGTTTTCACTAGCAAGTTTCAAGAAAATTGAAAATTGAAAAAAAAAGAAATATATATAAAAATTACTTGAGAAATTACTTGAAAAATTTATTAGATTTTATTTTGTACAAAGTGCGGCAAAGAAACGGACGATTATAAAAATCGATTTTCTTGATTACAATTCGGGTAGAATGTAATTCGATTACTTACGTAATGTTGTCAGTATCATAGGATTTACTAAACATAAACCAGTGGAACGATCCATAACATGTATTCGCCGTTAAAATATATTATAAAAATGATGATTGTATCGTGGCCATTAAACGGTTATTTCGCCGCAAGTTCAACGTCAACCGTAATAATCCAGTGACGTCTGGTCGTGCCATTAAAACATGGATTAAGAACTTTGAAAGAACTGGTTCTGGACTGGAAAAAAAAAGTAGAAACGTCTCCAAGTAAAAAAAAATAAAAAAGAAAAAAGAAAAAAAAGAAGAAGAAGAAGAAGAAAGAAATGCATTTACGTATGCCAGAGAATGCAGTCATGCAGTTACATTAAACATTTCGGATAGAAATTGTGTACGCTCCTGTCCGATGAAATACGAGTAATAATGCTTTTAAGATTGAAGGAATCTTAGTGGAGAGACAGAGGTCACATTCAAGATGTTCTCTTCAAATAATAAAATATCTTTTTTTTTATTTCTCTACGTTAAAATGATACATTTATTATTATTATTATTATTTTTTTTTTTTTTTTTTTTCAAATAAAACATTTCGAAGTTTTTTGATCTTTTATAATCGTCCCTTATACATCTCTGCCGCACTCTATATAATTCTTAACAATTTTTATACATATCGCATTTTTTATAAATATATTTTTTCTTTTTTCTTTTTTTTTGGGGGTGGGAAATTTTCTAATAGGTCTCTGGACAAGATTCAAATTTGTGGAAATATTCAATTTACTTAGGTGCTGCAGTTAGTCAGCTTCTTTACATATGTTGGATAGGAAACGAAATGATAACTCATGTAAGTTCTTAATTTACTAATATATATATATATATATATGTGTATGTGTGTGTGTATGTATATATTGTTAATTATCAAAATAAGTATCAAAAAAGAAACGAAAGAGATAGCTTAAGTTATGAAAATTGTAAAGAAGTAGAAAAAAAATGTTAGTAGATATTTAATTATTATATTATTAATATAATATTGCAAATTTTATTGTTAAACAAATAATAAAATTCGAAGGAATAAGAATAAAAGTAATCGTATTAAAACAATGATGTTAATAAAAATATACTAAATTCTATAAATAAATATTTTAATATTAAAAAGAAAAAAAAAAAATTAAACGCCTGCAGAATGCTAACCTGTCATACAATACGTAATATCCGTTCCTCAATCTACAGGATGAATTATTTTTCTATATTTTCCTTTATTTTTATTTCGATATTTAAATAACGTACAATATTTATTTTTTTTTTTACGAATTTCTAAAAACAAAAAAAAAAGAAAAAAAAAAATAAATCGCATAAACAATATCAAATTAGAATATATGCATATACTATAAATATTGGAGTATCATTTTTTTTTATTTTATTTTTATCGATTTATTCCAATAATTATTTCTATATTTTACAGAGTTCCTCATTGGTCGAAGCACAATGGCTTTCTCAATGGCATAATCAACCACTCGATCGTATTGCAAATTTATTAATATTCTCCTTCATGTTTTCTCAAAAACCTTTGAGATTGAAAGCCGGCAAATTTTATACATTATCTTTGGAGACATTTATCGCTGTAAGTAGAAAATGATGAGAGTATTTTTTTCCCTTTTAAGGCTGTTCACTATACCTGCTTTTATAATGGTTTGCGCCAACAAAGAATCCACTTTCTTTCAAATTAAAAAAAAAAAAGATCTTTTTTATATTCCTACATTTTTCTGAAACAAAAATAACACTTTTTGATCCATTTTTTTTTTTTTTTGAATTAAAGCTTTCTTAAAAATTTGAAAAAGCCAAGTCCTCATTTAAATCTTCATGTTTGAAATGAAATCTTTTGTCATAAAAATCAATGATCATTTATTATCTGAATCATTTATTGGCATAAACATGATTTTCGACAATTTCCGTAAGAAAATAAATTTCGTACAGTGGCGCCTCTTGAAATCTGCGGTAAAAGAGGCGAAGCTCTTACCCCCACTACTTACTTTCATATACACGCTTGAATTGTGTGCGTGTATTGTTTCCGTGAACAATTCGATTACCTGTTCGTTTGTGTGCGTAAATTAATATCCAAATTTTTTGATTCATTTCAAACGCAATATAATAATAATTAATGAAATATTCATATATCATAAATTACATTAATAAAAATCATAAATGAATTCGTTTTCACATTATTCACAAAGTAGAACACCCAGCGGCATTTTATTTATTTTTTCGTATTTTTAATACTTTATATCATTACTGTTACTACTAATAATAATGTTACTACTATTAATAATATACTCTAATAATAATAATGATAAAAAGAATAAGCAAAAGAAGATGAAGAAATGTACTGTAGTTAAATATATTATACATTATATATGACGATGGTAATTTATCACAAAGAAAGAAAGTATATTTAAACGAGCAAAGTACTTACAATATAACCCAATCTAAACTCTCTAATGTCTATTAAAGATATCAAGTTGGGTCAATGTAAATATAGGAAACTAAAAAGTGTAAGTTCAGCCTACTAACACTAATATTCTAACCAACATTAAGTCGATTAATAGTTTACGCGTGAAAGGGGTATAATTTATGCATCGATATGATAGGCATAGGGATTTAGTGACACTTTTCTTCTGTTGCACTTGTAGTTCATATTTTGTTCATAATCTGTCATTGAAATTACAAATGCTACAAGGGAAAGGTGGTGAAACACTTCAAAAGGAATTCACTCTGCAGATTTTTCTTTCTCTTTATCGAAAGTATGCATCTTCG
>NC_062198.1:3198799-3201299 GCF_912470025.1 Vespa velutina | reverse complement strand
TAATATATATTTTATGTAATTTCTAATATATATATATATATATATATATATATATATATATATATATATATATGTATATAATCTTTAAATATACATATATATTAATTCAAAGTAAGAGTTAATTGATTATTTAGTGTAATTATATTTAGATTCTCATAAGTATGTTTTATTGTAATAATATCTAAATAAAAAGAAGAGAAATAAGATTAATTTATTTTTCACACGATAATACAAATGAAGGTATTCATTGTAATGCGTACTTAATCAAAAAAAAAAAAAAAAAAAAAAAAAAGAAAGAAAGAAAAAAGAATTATCCAATTAGATTTTTACATGATGATATACTTCTTTTTTCTTTTTTTTTTTTCTCTCTCTCTTTTTTCTTCTTTAATACATTCAAATGAAAATTTTAAATTAATTCTTAATCGATTCGTTATATTTGATTTCTTCATAAACAAAACTCTTGATTTCAATGGGGACAGATAAAAGAATTAAGCTTAGAGCTTGCGTTTTGATCGATCGATCGTGAATCTTCTTCGTTGCACCTTGCATCATATAAGGAAGGATATAACTTGTAAAGGACGAAAGAAGGTGGTCCTCTCTCATAACGGTCCCTTATCTTTCGTGATGGAAACACGACCAGGCAGGGCAAGAGCATTCTTTCATTTCTTTTCCTTCTTCTTTTTCTTTTTCTTCTTTTCTTTTCCTTTTTCTTTTTCACTTTTTTCTTTCTTTCTTTCTTTCTTTCTTTCTTTCTTTATTCCTCCCTTTTTTTCTTTCCTTATCTCACGCATTTCATCTATCCAAAGACATAAATCCGTCGTGCTGAGAGTACGAGCTCGCAGATATTTTTTTCTTTTTTTTTTTTTCTCCAAGTAACTTCTCGTTCCTCTTGATATTTTGGCTGTTTGGTTTTTTTCTTTCGACTTTTGCAAATTAATAATATTACGCAACGAAGGGAAAACAATTACAGTAATCGAAAATCTCAATTAACATCGCTCACGATATTATTCCATGATAAGTATGTATAATATTTCGTTTGTTTTTACATTGGATATGATTAAAAAAAAAAAAAAAAAAAAAAAAAAAAAAAAAAAGAAAAGGATTAAAACTAAAAAAAAAAAAAAAAAAAAAAAAAAAAAAAAATAAAAAATTATTAAAAGTGAATATTTCAAATAAAAATGTTCCCTTTTAATTGGTCAAAAAACGTTTTCAAACCGCGTCCTACCTTTCTTTACGTAATTTATAAGGAAAGATATCATGAGCGTTACCTTTCGTTCCATTAGGCTACCACTCGACTAAATTATGCTAATAACGATACGAAGAAGTCTTAACGGTCAATCCCTTCGTTCCTATAGTGTAACTAATTATATCATATCGTTGATAAGAACTTGAAACAATTGTAATAACAATATTTATCTATTTTTTTCTTTTTTTTTTTTCCATTTTGTTAGGATTAAAAAAATTAGGTTTCTTTTATTAATTTTTATTGTATTATCTACAAATTTTCTTTTTTATTATATTGTTTAATAATTTTATATTTTATATAAGATTTTTATTATATATATATATATACATGTATGTATTTAGTCGTATTAGTGTATTTCTAAATCGTACTAATATAATATAAAATACTTTTTGATAGTACAATTTAAAAGAACACGAAACACTCGTCTAAATTTTAATTTTCTCTAATGTTAGTTATTTAATTATCTATATATTTATATAACGTATATAACACATAATATATCTATATAATATATATGATATACATATATATATATATATATATATGTATATATTAAGTATGAATTCTTCGATCGTATAAATATAATTTAAAATCATTATGTTATGATACGATCTAAAACAAAATATAAAAATCATAAATTCGATAAAAATTTCTTAAATTTTGATAGTAAGTGATAACATATATTCTAAATCTAAATATTTAATCGTTCGATTGGTTACTACAAAAAAAAAAAAAAAAAACAGAAAAAAATACGTAAGGAAAAAAAGAGAACATAAAGAAAAAAAAAAGAAAAAAAATAAAAAGATACCTCAGCTTGGAGAGGACTCTAAAATGATATTAATGTATAAAGTTCGTCGAGGTTACATCGAAGCATGGGCTTCCGTTAAAAGGAAAGATCGTGAACGATTAACCATTAATTATCAACTGGGTAGTCAAACCGTTCACCAAATATACCGTTTCTACAAGAGTGAAAGAAGAGAAACCCCATGGCAATATTCATGGAGGTTTGTTAAACTTGTAAAAGTTGTTCTGCATTTAATTGCCACGTCGGGTGGTCATTTCGTGGATCGCACGAGATCGAAAGATCGAACAGAATGTATCGAAGAAGAGAAAAAAAACGAAAAAGAAAAAAGAAGAAGGAATCTGTGCTCACGTGCTTTCTTTAAATAATTCGCGCGAGAAATACGAATAATCTTAAATATCATGAGATATTAATAATCTTAAAGGGGGAGAATGGAATAATAAAAAACGATA
>NC_062198.1:3191299-3193799 GCF_912470025.1 Vespa velutina | reverse complement strand
TATATATAACATTTCTATACACTTTACATAATAACTTTTTATAAACATAATATATTATATTTCCATGAATATTCTTTATATAATAAATTTTTTGATTGGATATATTTATTTAACGCGAATTAAAAAGAAAAAAAAAAAAAAAAAAGAAAAAGAAAGAAAAAAAAAACATCTATCGAATATAAATTAATTGAGAGACAATTGATGGATAGTTAAGTAAAATTCGTAGCTTTGCTTTTTAAAACACATATATAAAATAATACACATCTTTCGTTAATGATGTTCTGAACACATTTATGATGAGAGAGTTACCAACCGTTATAGAATATTCGTAGAGTTATCGAAAGATAGAAATAGAAAGAGAATAAAAGAGAAGATAGAGAGAAATGGAGATAAAAGATAGAGATAGAAAAACGAACAGACGTGTAGACGTACAAACGACGGGTGCAAAATTTAATTAAGACTCGGTAGCCATATGTACAAAACGTTTCACCATGAAATTTAAAGGCATCGATCGAATATCCTGATCGACAGATCGATCATAGATCGAGACGTGCGTCGAAAGCTACTACTACTACTATTACTACTACTACTATTACTACTACTACTATACTATTACTATTATACTACTACCGATTTCTTCTTTATCGAATGAAATTATTGTGAATGGTCGTTCACGAAACGTTCATTAACCTCTTTCGTTAATTAACTTTCGCTCGCTTGATTTAATTCAAGGTCTTCTATAAAAACATGTTATTTCATTTCTTTATATATACATATGTATATATTATATCTATATATCTATATATATATATATATATATATATATATATATATATATATATATACATAATTAAATTTTTTGATAGATATTAATTCATTATATTTTAATTTTAATATTAATATAAATATAAATATCATAGAAATTGAAATTACGTGTAAAAATAATAAAAAAAAAAAAAAAGATATGAAATTTATTTTTTTTCTTTATATATATTTTAGAATATTATTTTTGCAATATAATTATTTAGAACATTGAAAATGATATTTAGATTATCTTTTAGGGTCGTTCTAATTCTTTATAATTTGAACAATCATTTTTATATCCGATATACAACATATTCATACTTAGTTAGTAGATGATATAAAAAAATTATTTACTCATTTTCTTCGAGACTATTTTAGATTAATTTTTTTTCGAACAAAAAAAATATTCCTAGGCCTGTAGTTTAACAATCTGATTAAAAAGAAAAAAAAAGAAGAAAAAAAATCAGAAAGTTTCGAGAAAAAAAAATGATCGATTTCATCGAAAGTTCATTTTAGAACTTCGAGCCTATCGTCTTGTGTATTCATGTATGTTTTATTAAACGAATAAAAGAGATGAAATTATTGAAATTAATTTTTATTTTATAATAATAATAATAATAATAATAATAATGTATTATTAATTAGATAACGTAAACGTATCATTATGAAAAGATTTAAAGCAAGGGCGACATAGAAAATGGAGGAAATGCGAGCAGAGATAAATTTGTATCTATGTAATTGTAATATCTGCATATGCATATAAAGATCAGTAATATCAAATGCAATTCGTCTTCGTTGAGAAAGCGTTAATATTATAGTAGACATAAAGTGTGATAATTATCTTCTTTCAAGGGAAGAACTTAATAGTTGATGAGTATCACGAAGAGATATGCATCTTTTCCGTTATTCGTGAGTTCTATCATTAATTAAATATGCTTCTTATTTTTGAACATTTTCCACGCTGATCTCAGTTAAGACGAGCCAATCGTTTATTCAATTTTTATTGGCTTTAAGAAAGTTATCTTTGATAAATTTTTGATTAATTGTAAATATTTTACATACGTACGTACATACATATTTCGAGTTATTTGTCCGATGGTAATCATTTATTAGATATAAAATTAAATTCAATCATTAAACATTATAATAGTAGAATTATATTCAAGTTATACGATTAAAATGAGTAATAATTTTTTTTTCTTTTTTTTTTTCATTTAAATATAACATTAATTTTATAATACGATAAATAAAGCTTATCCATGAATTTTTATCTTATGCTTTTAATTTCAAGTCATTGAAATCGTTTAAATCTTAAGTGATAAATTATCTTTACTATTTACAGCCAATTCATTTTTATTTATTTCACAGTCAATTATAATTATATATTCTAAAAAAAAAAAAAAAAAAAAAAAAAAAAAAAAAAAGAAAAAAAGAAAAGAACTTTATTTCCATATAAAATAATTATATCATAAAAGACGGATAATTATTTGATCAAATATTTAAAAATGAGATTTGACATCTCTCACGTATAAATTAACAATAAAATAATACAAAATATTTTTGGATACAAAAAAGAATCAAAAGTAAATCTTTATTTTATATAAATAGTAAAAGTAAATATTATTGTGATTAAAAAAAAAAAAAAAAAAAGAAAAGAAAAAAGGAAAAAAGAATTTTATTACGTCAACAAAATATT
>NC_062198.1:3166299-3188799 GCF_912470025.1 Vespa velutina | reverse complement strand
TGCAAGTTATCGGATTGAGACACAGATTAAAATTTAATAAAATGTAAATATAATCGTAAAAAGGAATGAGATTTTTCTTTTGTCAATTGATACAAAAAGAAATAAATCGGAAGAAAATTTTTGTCCTTTTCTTTTATTATATCATTTCATTTAATCGTTTAATAAATTAATTAATAGTATCCTTCTGTTCTTTATATACCTAGGAGAATATTCAGTATTATAAGTGGCATACTGTTTATGTCTCTCAGAGACTTTCGTTTTATTCATCTTCCTTTCGTCTCACTATCTAATATGCGCTCGCGTGCTCACTTTCGCTTCTCACAAGAATCCACCAACGTGCTCGTTAGCTCGACTGCATAATTACGATAATAGTGAATATATAGTTAGGATGTATTTAAGGGTATATTTAAAAATCATATTCACACATAATATCGTATTGTTAAAACAAAAGTGAATTTTTTTAATTGTCGAATATAATAACATAATTATTCTTTAAAGAAAAAAAAAAGAGAGTGGGAAAAAAAAAGAACCTGAATTTCATCCATCAATAAAAACAATTGTTTATAAAATATTTATCATTTTAATAAACGATTTATCTTTGATAATAGTATTTATTAATATATATATATACGTACTTAAGTATTTTAAATAATTTACAATTTTTCTCTTTTTTCTTTCCCATATTTTTGCAATTTTTACGTGAACTTTTTTTTTTTTTATATATTCGATTTAATAATAATTGCAAAGATTCTTTTTTGTTTTTTTATTATTTTATTAATACGATAATTAACTTATTATGATCATTATAATTTTCATAAAAAAAAAAGTAAAAATAAAAAGAGATAAAAACAAAAAAAGAAATAAAAAGAATTAATTGGAAAATAACAACAGAAGGAATAGTTTGATTTTTCTTTTGTCTTCTGAAACAGGATATGACTACAATATATGATATACTAATTAAATAAGAATTCATTCGGCACAGTTGGTCGAGATAATGATTTCTGACCGTATTGTTGCATAATATTGTAAATAAGATCGAAAGGTGATGTTATCGTAATTATACTGCGCGTGCCTAAGTCCAAGTCTAGTTATGTTCTAGCTACTCCTTATACATTCGTGTCTTATTATTGATTATCGTACCGTGACGCTTCAATTATCGCTTTCCGTCTCTCTCTCCTTCTCTCTTTCTCTTTCTCTCTCTCTCTCTCTCTCTCTCTCTCTCTCTCTCTCTCTCTCTCTCTCTCTCTCTCCCTTGTTATTTTATATATAAGCAGAGTATCTATATTATTTCATAGACCATTTTAATTTTTAGCCATAAATTGCTAAAATATGAAAATAATACGAATAAAAAATGATATTATATTTAATAATTTTAATTGTTATTATTTTATCATTTTACTTTTATAATTTGTTTAATTAAAATTTTTTATTTATTTTTTAATTATTTATATTAGTTGATGTTCAATAAAAATTTTTCTTTTTCATTAAATATAGAGAATAATACATTTTTGTTTGTTTGTTTGTTATATTATTATAACTATATACATATTATATATATATATATATAATTTTTTAAATTGATTATAAAATTTGGTTATTTTTATTATATTTCAATAGTTATAATATTTTTTTTCTTTTTCTCTTTTTTTTTTTTGTCTTCACTTATCAAATGTTCATATATATTTTTTCGTTACTGTCATATAGACAATATAACGCGTATGTTGCGTAATTAAATTTAAATAAAAAAAAAAAAAAAAAAAAAAAAAAAAACAAAAAAACAAAAAAAGGAAATAACGATAATAAAAAATAAATTACTTTGTTTATTATTTGTATTTTATCCGTGAGTATTGAGAACGAACATTTTACTTCGTGTAAAACAGAGAGTTTAAATTGTTATGAATGAATTTTCACGCCTGTCAAAGATACATAAGTAATGAAAATTATCCTGTCAAATGTGTGCGTAATTTAACAAAATACTAATTGTAAGAGTTATAAATCGAAGCTTATGGATCACGAATGTATGAGAAACTCATGCCCGATAAAATTCTATCTCACGGTAGTAGCTATTTATTCTTTCCTTTTTCAAAGATATTTCAAAAGAGAATGATATAAAGATAGAAAGAGAAAGAGAGTAACAGCAAAGTTTCTTTAAAGGAAAAGAAATGTATGCAACATCCGACTACTGTATGCCTAAGTACATGTGAATATCGCTCGTCTTCTCGAATCATCTAGATCATTAATCATCGATTTCATTTCATTTAACTGTCTAACCAACGCATTAGTTGCCTTATTCGTAGGAATGAACGAAGAAAGAACGTTGTTTCTCTTATAAACATATTCTTTTTATTCGTTTATTTTCTTTTTTTTTTTTTCTTTTTTTTCTATGATCGATAGTCAATAAAAAGTTGACAAAAAAATTAATTTTATAATAATTGACACGTGAAATAATTACAAATTTCTGTTGCAAAAATATTAAAATATATTTATTTAATATTTGTATATGATAATATTTATTGAATGAGAGAGAGAGAGAGAGAGAGAGAGAGAGATTTAAAGAAAGATTATTATTAATTAAAAATATTCGAAATATATACATTTGTTTAATATCGATTATTAAACAAAATAAAAAAGAAAGAGAGAAATAGAAACATTTTTTTATAAAAACCATTTCCGATTCTGTTGGGTCACCTAGAGAGACGTAAATAATGGTCCAGGTGGCGGATAAATCTTACTAAGTACAAGTATACGGTGTAACGTGAAGCTCGTTATGACATAAAATGTCTATGGGATAGTTAGAAGTGGATAGCAGGTGTTTCACCAGCCATTGCAATCATTTTCATGAGAAAGGAGGATCATAAGTAGGAACGAATCTTCTTCAATGTATACTATACAGCTTAGATCAGTATGTAAAATTATCATTTACTGATATGAATATATTATTTATAAATCAAATTACCAACATCCTATATATATATATATTTTTTTTTTTTTCTAAAGATTTGTATAATTTTTGTAAAAATGTTTTTTTTTCTTTTAAATTAAAAAAAAAAAAAAATCATCTTCATCTAAAATTAAAATTCATGGTCAATAGAAATTATTATATTTTATTGTATTATAAAAAAAAAAAAAAAAAAAAAAAGAGCATAACATTTAATTTATTATTTTCATCTTCATGTGATATTTTGAATTGTTCCTTTTTTTGTTCTTTTTTTAAATTAAAATATTTTGATATCCCTTCATATCAGTAATATTAATTATTTGTAATATTATTGTATTATTTAACAAATTATTTAACAATTTAACAAATTATTTGTACTCTATTTACTCTACCATAACTTAAATTCTACGATAACTCCCGATAAAGTTAAGCAAAAGTCATTAGATCAAATCATTAAGCTAAAAAGGGATACTCGGAATTATGCTTCGAAGAAGATATCTTCTATGTAGTAACATAAAAGAAGGAAAAGAAAAGAAAATAGAAAAAGAGAAAGAAAGAAAAATAAGGAAAAAAAAAAAAAATAAAAATTTAATAATGTAGGAATACCATACGTACGCAGGAAGTGTCACGCTCGCCTGGGCAAACTATAAATATTAATTAACGAATCATCACGGTGTTGTATATCGTGAAGAAATATTCAACAAAAGGAGCATCTTAAATATTACGCCTCGATGAATTCACTCTCTTGTGAGTTAGAAAGAAACAGAAATACCAAAAAAACGTGAAAAAGAAAGAAAAGATAAGAAAAGAAAAGAAAAAGACAATACCACAGTGAATAACTTCATATTTATTTTATTTCGTTGTCGTTGAAATATTATTTTATTCTCGATATTTGTAATAATAATAAAAAGAAAAGAAGAAAATCTATAGAAAATATAGGAAGTAAAAAATTCCGTTCTAAAAATTTTCTTAAATAATTTAAATAATTTAACAACAAATTTGTTTATATATATATATATATATATATATATATATATCTTTCTCTTTTTTTCTATCACTTTTCGTTCTCTTTCTTTTTACCACATTTTTCTTTCTATCTCTTACTATATCGATTACCTTTCTCTTTCTCACACGTTTTATCATACACTCTGATATAACATCTACCTTAATGTAATTGCTTCACGTTTAAATGGAAATAAATTTATTTATCGGCCGTCATATTGCCGAAAGAAGAATTTCTTGAAAAGTTTCATGGTACTCTAAAAGATTGTAAAGGAGAATGTGAAAAATGATGGGAAGTTAGGCAATGAAATACGATAGAGTAACCCACCGTCATTCTTTCAACTACGTTTTTACCTTCTTATAACGATCTTTTTTATTCCTTAGAACACGTTTCCGATCGTTTGCTCGATCGTATAAAAACGGTTTTTTCTTCTTTTTTTCTTTTTTTTCCCCATTAGTTTATTCTTTTTCTTCCCTTTTTCTTTTTTTTTTTTTTTTTACCCGTCACGATCAAACGAGCACTTTTGAGAAATTTTTATATTTGTCGTTTTTCTTCGGTGACAAATCTTTCATGGTTGCACAAAATAGTAATAAAATTATTAAAGAGTAAATAAAATAAATAAATAAATAAATAAATAAATAGTAATAAAAGTATTAAAGAATTCCGTTAGAATCGAAGAGAACATTAGATAATTTATACAAACGTTCAGAAATGTAATCTTGTTTAATTATTAATCTGCCTAAGTATATAAGTTTGTTAAAAATTTATATACAATATTATAATATATATACAAATTATTAAAATTTAATCAGTTTCAAATAATGATTATAATGTTGACATTTATTTACTTACATTAATGTTAACATTTGATGAAAATAATAATAATAATACTAATAATAATAATAATAATAATGAGCAAGTTTGAATCCATGCGTTCTCTTGCATTAAAACGAAACACGTTTTAAAAAAATAATTAGATCATACAAAAATTTTTCTACGAAACGTAAATTATTTGTTTCCTTTAAAAAAAAAAAAAGATCAAAAGTACCGGGTAGATTGAGAAAAATACTTTAATACCGGAAGTACCACTAATAATTTCGAATGATAAAAATCTGATCTTTATTGAAATGCGTCTATCTATATCTTCAGAACAGATACAAGGTCACGTCCATCAGATTCATATAACGAGTTCATTGGCTGGAAAATAGAAAAGAACAATCTTCTCAGATGCATAGTAATTTGGTTCAAAGGTGCACATTCGAATCGAGATTCGCAATAAAAGAAGATTGAAATGATCGTTGAAATTTTACAGAGTCCTGTAATTAATAGGTATAGTCAGGAAAGTCCATTGGCTCTGTGTCTGCCAGTCTAATCCTAAAATAGGAACACATGGAATTATTCGAACATGATTGAACTCACAATGAGATTCATATCTACTTGTACAGTTTACAAATGAACATAACGTTTCTAATACATACAAATGGTCATAGCTATCAGAGATTTTTATCTTTTTCATTGTTATGAAAATAAATCTTAAACGTTCTGTTTCTATTTTTCTTTCTTTCTTTTCTTTTTGTTTTGTTTTGTTTTGTTTTTTTTCTTTTATTTTTTTATTTCTTTTTTTTTTTTTTTTTTTTTTTTTTTTTTTTTTTTTTTTTTAATGAAAATCCTATTAAAAATTATATACATCAACGTAATAATATACAAATAATTTCTAAATGTTAATTGAACGATATAATAATAATAATAATAATAATAATAATCATTTTACGAATTTTACGTAAAAATAAATTGCATAGAACAATTATATAAAAATGATAATAATAGTAATTGTGACAATTTTTTTATTAAAATTTTATACTACTCACAAGAAAATAATAATAATAATAATAATTATAATAATAATAATAATACATGTAAAAGAATAATTGTACAAATTTTGTAAGGAGAAAAAAGAGGATTTATAATAAATAAATAAATAAAAAAATATATAATAAATAAGCAGTAAATAAAAATTATTAAGAATAAAAATTAGAAATATATTAGTTTGTAAATCAAATGACTCGATTTGAATCTGTTTTGAAAAAAGAGATAAAAATAAATGGTGGAGATAATAAAATATAATTAAAAGAGACAGATTAATAGAGCGAAGATAATATTTATACGAGATAAAAAAAAAGAGAAAAAGAGACGGACAGACAGACAGAGAGAGAGAGAGAGAGAGAGAGAGAGAGAGAGAGAGAGAGAGAGAGAGAGAGAGAGAACACATAATACTCGAGGACTAAATGGACGAAATTCGCGCATGCTTCAAACGTCTTGTCGTCATTAACGATACTGTCGGTATTTTATTACGAAGCTCGGCGCGCGCTTCACTTTTCTCTCTCATTAAAATATCTCTCATCGTTTTTCGTCCTTCCTTTTCTTTCTTCTTTTTTTTTTTTTTTTTTTTTTTTTTTTATTAATCGTTATTCGTCGAAAAGCGAATCCGTCTAATAAAATTCCCTAAAAAGATTTCGAATCAAAAGTTTCTTCAATAAGTTTTCATCGTCAAGAAAGTTTACGATATTAACACCATTTACAATTTATTCTATTGGCTTCATTGACATTATTAATATATTATAAGTAATTGAGACTTTCGTTAGAAATATAAATGATTATTATGTGAAAGAGTAATTGAATAGAAAGAAGAAAAAAAAAAAAAGAAAAAGAAGAAGAAAAAAAGAAACACAATAGGATCGGTATTAAACGATAGAAATATTGTGATGAGTATTTTTTTGTAATTATTGATTTGAACATTGAAAAGTTAATTAGAAATTTTTGTCATTAACCTAGAGACCATTTAATTAATCAAGATTAGTTTGATGGAAAAAATTATAAAAAAAAAAAAAAAAAAAAAAATGTGACTAGAAAATATAGAATATTCACGATTAATACATTGTTGCGTTTATTTATTTATTTATTTATTTTAGCGATATTTAATAATTAAAAAAATAATTAAAAACATTCTCGTTTTCACTAAAAAATAATTTCTATGCTTTCCGAATATTATTATTATTATTATTATTATTATTATTATTATTATTATTATTATTATTATTATTATTATTATTATTTATTTTTCTTTTTTCATTATTTTCTAATTATCTATTATATTCATTGATCCAACAAATGATTAGTGTTTTGCAATTTAATTTATGAATAATAATAGTTGCAAATTTAATTGTAAATATTTTTTATTAGAACAATCATAATTATTATCGACTACTGGCACTACTCTTCGTAAATTTCATAATTAAACATATGTACATACTTTAATGTATAATAGGTTGCCTATACATCAATAAGTCGATTTTATGGAATGAACGTTCTGCTTTCTAACGACATTCTTTTCGAAGAAAATTTATCGTTCTATATAATAAGTAAGTACAAATAAATTCAACATTTTTTATTATTAATTCAATTTCTTTCTAACAATTTCGAATCGCATACGTGCGTTTCATTAATTTTCTATTCTTTTCGTGCCGTTTGAATCTAAAGACGAAAACGAGTCGTTGTTTAAAAATATCTTAATATATTTCATTCATAATTTTTATTTTATAAAATAAGTTTTTACTTCTACGCACACACATACACACACACACACGCACATGAAAATATTTATAATAATTTATTTTATTAATAAACACGTATGTGCATACGATTAAAATTTTTCTTCTTTTTTTTTTCTTTTTTTTTTCATAAAACTTAATAATTAAAAACACGTGTGAAATATTATATTTTATTTAATTTTCCAAAAATTTCGATACGATATATGAATAATTCATTAATAATAAATCTATAGATTTGCAATAATAATAGATATATATGTAGATATATATCTATAATAATAATAATAATAATAATAATAATAATAATGATATTGAAGGAATCCGTATGTATAAATATTTAAAAAAAAAATTAGTGTTGACAGGTCGTATTAAACGATCATTCCTCTCTCTCTCTCTCTCTCTCTCTCTTTCTTATTTCTTCGGACTTTTTGATTTTATTGAGCGTCAAAACAAATTTTCCATTCTGTCTTCACAACTCATTGACATTTGAATGACCACACGCGAGACGCGAGTTGATCAAAGAAATTACGTACAGTTAGAAGCGATAATAATACATGGTGGGAACTCTCTTATTTATCGACGTATAAAATAACCAAAAAATTACAAGAAATTACACGTAAACAAAATAAACAAAAATTGACGTAATGCCGTTTCTTGATTTATGTGTACATATAAATATATATATTTATATCTTTAATATTATTCAAAAAATAATACATCTTTTAAAATTTATTATATTAGTAATATATCAATCTTAAAAAATTAATATTAATAATATATAAAATGTATTAAAGCGATAATAAAATAAAGAAAAAAAGTGAAATTATTACATCGAGTCATTCTCATTCATTCATATTATATATTCTAATTCACACGAATTAGAATTATATATACAATCTCGAAATAATAAATACCTTATAATATTATTATTACTTCTTATTGTACACATTTGCATAGATACATATATAAATATATGTATGTGTACATATACGTGTACATATATGTGTTAATTTTCAAAAGGCGACTGTTTCGATATTACTTTGAACAGATTGAAATTAATAAAGATTTCACGCTTGGCTGGATAACTCGTTTATACTCTCTCCCTCTCTCTCTTTTCTCTTCTCTCTCTCTCTCTCTCTCTCTCTCTCCCTCTCTTTCTTTATCTCTTTCTCTCTCTTTCATTATGACAAAAAGGAAGAAAATAGAATGGAAGCGAGAAGCGAATCGTGTAGCAGCCAGTAAATCTTTATGCTCGTAAAACTCCAAACGACGTGGTCCAAGAACGACGACACTGGACGCATCTTAATCCGACTTTTGGGAATTCAACAACTCTCTCTCTCTCTTTCTCTCTTTCGTTCTCTCTCTTTCTCTTTCTCTCTCTCTCTCTCTCTCTCTCTTGCTCTTTCTTTCTTGATTTGTTAATTAACGGCAAACAGAGTCATATCTTCAATGCAATTTCCGCGTTTCTTTGATTGAACAATGTTTTGCTCGATCAAAATCATACTGATAAGATAATATTCGTCGGAATTTGAAAATCAAAGTGTCATAACATTTGCATTTATCTGTAAAAATGAAGAAGAAGAAGAAGAAAAAAGAAATAACAATTTTTATACTGCATATAAGATACATATATATATATATATATATATATATATATATATGTTTCCTGTTTTCTTTTTTCATTTTTTTATTTTTCTTTGTTTTTTTTATTTACTTGATATTATGTATGCGTAATCAATTTCCCTTTTTTGATATTTTCGTTCAATGATTATCATGTTTATTTAATTTTCATGATGTATAAATTAATTGATTTGCAAAATTATCTTAAATATTCTAGTCGTAGCAGTTGAAGATTGTTAGTGATTAATTTTATTTTTATTTGTTAATTATACCTTTTAATACTACACTTCTAAGATGTAATATAAAAGTGTGAGTTATTGTATATACATAACCATTAAATGAATTAATTAGTATAAGGGTATTTTAATGATTATTATAAGTATATATACGTAATATTTAATAATTTAGATTTCGAAAAATAATATATTTAAACTTAGTTAATTAAATAGGGAGAGTATTGAAAAATACGAGATACTTGTCCTCGAAAGAAAGAAAAAAAGAATGAGAGAGAGAAAAAAGAAAGAGAGAGAGAGAGAGAGAGAGAGAGAGAGAGAGA
The DNA here is from genome assembly GCF_912470025.1 of Vespa velutina. Lineage (NCBI taxonomy): Eukaryota > Metazoa > Arthropoda > Insecta > Hymenoptera > Vespidae > Vespa > Vespa velutina. Next base: position 3,179,074 of record NC_062198.1, on the reverse strand, counting down.
GAGAGAGAGAGAGAGATCCGCAGAGAAAAATCTTGCTATCTTTTGATCGATAAAAATCTCTTATGAATTTCAAATTAGTTTGAAGTAACGTTGAAACAAAAAAAAAAAAAAGAGAAAAAAAATAAATCGACCAGTTTCTTCGGTTTATTGAATAAACAAGTTTAATTCGACACAACATAGGTATCAATGATGAAACTAATTATTACTGAATTATTTATATAAAACATACGATTATATTTATATTTATATACGAATATAAAATATACGAAAGAATCGTATTATAGATCGATGAAAATGGAGGATACACTTTTTTTTTCTTTTTTATTAGGTTATTATAGAATAATTAACTATTCATTCACAAATGACTATAATTATATCGGTAGATCAGTGGAGCTAAAGAATACTAATATATATGAAACTGTTAAAATAATTGATTATTTATGCCATTTTTGTATTAAAATTCGAAATGATCGAATCAGCTTGATATCGAATAATTTCGATATTAAACGGATATTAAATCGAATCTCTGTCCTCCTTTTTTTTTTCTGTCTCCAAATACGAGGAAAAAAAGAATATGTATAGTATAATAAAATCTATGTAAAGATTTCAAGTTTCCGATATAAAAATTTTTGACATACGCATTTTGTTAAATTTAAAAAAATAAATTGCAATTGGAAATAAATGTATTTATTTATATATTTATTTATCCTTTTTTTCACTTTAAAATATATTTCGTTTTAGGTATGAGATTTGTAAATTAAAAAATGGCACGAGTTTTTCATATTTCTTTCTTATTAGTTTTATTAGTTTCTTATTAGTTTTAATTATAGATATGAAATTTATTAGAATTTTTTCACTTTGCAATATTTGTTCATTGACAGAATTCGTGAATTATTCACAAGTTCCGTCATTTCTTATATATACATATGTACATATATATATATATATATATATATATATATATATATATATATATATACGTTCCGTTCAATCGAAAGGAAAGAGGAGAGAGAATCATAAAAGTAATCGACGAATCCTTAGCGGCTCTTCTCCTCAGGAGTATTCTAAATTTCTCTGAACGCCGTTGTAAATTTATTTATTTCGAAGTCCGATATCAGATGTAATATATAAACGATGTTGTTCAGTCGGTTTGCTAGAATGTAATGGATTCTCTTCCATGATCATAAATATCTTGATCGCGGCCTTCTCAAACGCAACGTATAAAATCAACCAAATGCTTAACTTGAAAAATGTTAAAACATTAGATTTTTCTAACGATCATAAAACTGATGAATTAACATTGAACACGAATGAAGAACACGTGTACAATAGAAAAATGATGGATATATTCTTAATCGATAATAAAATATTCAAGAATTTATACAACTTCATAAGATCCATCATCTAATGTTTCTTCCGCGAATTATAAATGCTACTTTTTCTCTTTATCTTTATATTTTTCTCTTTTCTTTTTTCTTTGTTTTTGTTTTTATGAGATAATTAGAGAAGAAATCCATTCGATTAATCTTCAAGATAGTAAATACTTATTTTTCTTGTTTTGTTTTTCTTTTTTTTTTTTTTTTTTTTTTTTTTTTTCTAATCATTGAGATAGTCGGATTAAAATGTAACCTGGTAATTTTAATTAGATATCATTTTTCTGAGGGAAAAACTTTTTAAATACGTTTAAGATATACGATTTATCGAAAATATCTTGATTTGTCCTTTTTTTTTTTTTTTGAACTAACTAAAAAAATAGTTATACTGACTAATCTCTAATGATAGTAAATACTACTTTTTTTTTCTAATTTCTAAGATACCTGGATTAGAATGAAATGTGGTAATTCCAATTAGGTATCATTTTTTAGGGTATTAACTTTTTGATTACATTGAAAATATTCGATTTATCGAAAGTTTTCTGATATGTAAAGTATTTCTTTTTTTTTTTTTGTAGCTAATTACAAAAATAACCTTGCTACTAATTTCTAAGCTAGAAAATAGTCGTTTTTTCTATTTACCAAGATAAATAGGATTAGAATGATATGTGGCGTGTTTAATTATATACAATTTTTTAGGATTAACTATTTATATATAATTATGAATTTATTAATAATAAAATATTCAAGAATTTTTTTTTATATACTATTCTTAGAATATATTATTTAGAAAATCTTTTTCTATGCACAAAAGATATCTTTTGTTTCTCCTTTGTCCAATTACTTTTTTTCATTTAATTTAGAAAATAATACTCCGTGTAATTTCTAAATTTATTGAGTAATAATTCAAACAATTTTTTTTATTTTATTTTATTTGAAATATATCAAAATTTTTCTAATAATCAAAACGTTCTTGCTTTGTATCTAATCGATAATAAAAAAAATCGTTTAAAAACTTCTAATTTAACGAATACTCATATAACTTTTTAATCATCGAGATATATCAAGCTAATCGATAATAAAAATAATATCGACGATATTATAATTTTATCGTATCGAATTGATTATCAAATTATTCAAATATATTCTTCCTATTGAAAATTGATTATAAAATATTATTTAATATATTATAAAATATTGTCGAAAAAAATAATTTTTATAGAAACTTAAAATGTAGCATGTCGATCGACGTAGAAGTGTTACCTTTTTCATATCCCTCATTATCTAAATAATATACGATCCAAAATGAATTTCATTTTTATGAGTTTTTGTTCAATTTCCGATTCTATCGTAAAATATATTGCAACGATATGTTTTCATCCCTACATATATACATACATATATAGATACATATATATATATACACACACACACACACACACACACACACATACATATATACATGGATACATATATATATATATATATATACATACGAGCAGACTTTGGAAATAAACACGCGAATTCTCGAACAAGAGAACTGGCCACCATTCGGATTCCATCCCACAGCCATTAGCAAACGGCAGGAACGTAATAACAATTCCTCGAAAATATCATGTTTACGAAAAAAGGTTGATTGGGATCACAAAATATCCACGAGAACTTGTCTTCAAGCCTATATTTTTCTCTCTTTCTCACATTTATTGAGAATTTACCAAAGTTTCTCATCTCTCTCTCTCTCTCTCTCTCTCTCTCTCTCTTTCGCTCTCTCTCTTCCTACTCCGTTTCCTTCTCTGACACCATCACCAACACCACCAGCATCACCATCATCACAACCACAACCTCCTCCGCCATCTCCCTCATTACTATATCCATTTGGGATTTTTATGAATATCACGGGGACTCTTTGATCGTAGCCGTTTTATATAAATCCGTTCTTCATAATTTCGTTTATGACGCGGCAACCATCAAATTATCTTGCGCGAAACGGCACCTTTCTTCTTATCTTTCTCCTTCTCTCTCTCTCTCTCTCTCTCTCTCTCTCTCTCTCTCTCTCTCTCTCTCCCTCCTATTTTCATTTTACTTTGTTTTTTCTTCTCTCGGAATCAAATTTTTTTTTCTTTTCAACGATTGGTGCGAGTTTTGACACCTTCTTGGCAAGCCAAAAGTAAAATAAAAAAAAATCGTCATTTGTTTCTATTCTTTTTTTTTTTTTATATATATATCTAATTTTAGAAGCACAAAAAAATTGTATCCACTCGTGGATAAGATAGAGACTTGAAGATTTGACCTTTTGTTATGTCTTGTCTGATCCTTCTCTTTTTCTTCTTTTTTCTTTTTTTTTTTTTTTCTCTTTTCTTTCTTCTTTTATTTCACAAATTTTTATCGACAATATGATCATAAAATGTATAATCAATTTATTAAGATTTAATTAAGTATTATGTATTTTACGAAGCATAATATAGTATTATACATACACACACACATATATATATATATATAATATTTTTTGGATTAATATAATTTTATATATTAATAATAGATATTATGTTTTCTTGTATATTACATAGATTATAAAAAAATATATTGTATCTATATATAGATATATATATATATATATATATATATATATATATATATATAAGAAATTTTTTATAAATTAAATAAAATTTTTATTGGAAATTTTACAATTCAGTATTTTATTTTGAATAAATGTATATCTAAAAAGAAGCAGTTCATAAAATTGTATAAAATAATAATCGTAAATGCCATTGGTCCGTTCCGGCTGATCAAGGAAATAATATATAGAGTTGTCAATAAGAATAATAAAAAGTGGAAAGACAGACTATACCGAACGAAGAAAGTCATCGGTATATACATAAATAATTTAGTTTTAAAACTAACATGGAAATGAATCATACACACACACACACATGCAAAACGTCTTTATCGATATTATCGAATTCATTGGATTTCTTTTTTCTTTTTCTCCTATATTTTTTTTTTTCTTTCTTTTTATTCTTTCATTTTGAAAGGTGCATTCCATGAATATTACGAATAGGATCGATTAAATAATTTCAGTATAAATTATTATATTTTTTATATTTATAACAACTTTCCGAATAAATTATAAATTAAATTTTAATATAATTATCAAATTGAAACAATTTGATATTAAATCAAATATCGTAATCTTATAAATGTGAATATATAGGAAATATTTATTAATGTGAGTGTATATAAAAAAAAAAACAGAGAAAAAAAGAACGCAATTTAAATTAAAATTATCGTTCGTTAGAAATTTTTGAAATTTTTGAAATCACTTTTAATTTAAATAACGCATTAAAATAAGTTTTATTAATTAAGAAAATAATCCTATTAGGTTTTCCTATTCCTATTTTCGTATTCTTATCGACAACTCTATATATTATTTTCTTGATCACCCGGAACGGTCCAATGTACGTCGACATTAAACATTATAATATCGATCTAATCAAAATTATTGACTAACGATGAACTACGGTGAACTTTGTTAATTATATGGATAATAAAACTTTCGAAAGTAGTAACATAACGTATGAAAGTATATGATAAATGCATTTGAGATGAATGAAAGGAGTATACGTGACTTTTTAATGATTTCAATTTCTCAAGAAGTAAAAGTATATATAACTGTAAAAATAATTTCATCAAAAGATAATAAAATTTTTTTTATTAACAAAATTACAAAATAAATATCTGACGTTTATTTAATTAAAAAGAAAAGAACTCAAATACACATATACACATATACGAATGATCACAGACGAATACAAAGTATAATTTGTTCATTGTAAAAGAAAGATTTCAAATGATAATAGAAATTTTTTTTCCTTGTCTTTGATACTTCTTCATTTCACTTACCACAAGAAATTTTCTCGTTAACTCAAACAACGTGGTTTTTCAACTATCAAGCTTACAATTCTCCTATTATGATGTAATGTTGATTATCGTATTAATAATAGGTATTTTATTAAAATGTACCTAGCAATAACAGTTATTTCGAATTCATTCTAATAATATACAGATAAATCAACAATCTTTTAGTCATATATAGTCAAGAATATTCGTATACTTTTGTGGTTCTACGAACTATTATAAATTTGTATTGCTTTACCGTTTCATCCTTTTAACTCATAAATTATATATATATATATATATATATATATATATATATATATATATATATAAATATACTGATAGTTTTTTGCAAGTATATATATATATATATATAAATATATATACACTAATTTAATGAATTTTATTTTACTGAATTTTTCAAAGATCGAAACATATATTATTATACCATAATTTTTTAATTTACATATTCTCATTCGATTATTAATTACTAGTAATATGATAAATATGATAGTAATAATAATAATAATAATTTCTCTTTCATTATAGTAAATATTTATAATAATAACAAATAATATGATAATAAAATTAATAATAAATAATATTTTCTAACAGATTTAAAAATTAAAATACAAATTTTTCACTTTTGAAAAAAAATCAACAAATAATAAGTATAAATCGTATTTTAAAAAATGTCAAGAAACGTGACAGGAATGCATTCCTATAATGTTCACGTGCTGTTGCGTTGAAAATCATGCGAGACATTCTCTAAACAGCCGTGTAATAATCATAACGAATTGACAAAATTTATTTTGTTTCTTTGATTTTTTTGTTGTTGCTTATAAATAACTAAAATGAATAAAAACGAACTATTTTATATTTGTATAGCAAATAATAAATTTTTATAATAAATAATACAAAGAATAAAATATATATATATATATATATATATAATTATAGTAATAATAACACATAATATAGTAAGAACAATAAATATTATAGTAATATATAGTTAATATAGCAAATATAATAATAATAATAATAATAATAATAATAATAATAAATAATATTTTCTAAAAAATTTTTTTAAATAAAATAAAAATTTTTTATTCTAATAACAAAACACTTAGGATTATAACGTTAAACAGATATTTCTGTTTTAAAAGCGTCCGACCATAAACAAAAAGTTTTTTATTTATTTTTATATATATATATATATATATATATATAGACACCGTTTTCATAGTTCGTTTTTGTCTTGTGAACGGATTCACCGATGTATTACGATAATGTGGCTCGTGCTAGCGCTTGACGCCATCGTCCGATTGATGAGAGGCAGTTATGAGATTCCTTTCTTGCTTGTTCTTCCTCTTCCTTATCTCTACTTTTTTTGCATTAGTATGGAATTTAATCGTGTTTCCATCAAACGTCTAATGTATGTTAACTCAACAATAAGACGTCGGATCAATTGTATTCATTGCTTAATTATTTTCTTGGCTAAATTGATTACTAGAAAAAAAAGAAAAAAAAAGAAAAAAAAAGAAAAAAAAAATTATACAAATTGGAATAATTTAATTACCATAATAACACATATTTAACACATATTTATGTACACATTGATATATTCTATTCATTTTATTTTCTTTTATTATTTTATTATTACTATTATCATGTTTTTTTTTTTTCTTTTAATATTAATTAACAAATACATCTCTTATATACGTATATTACTTATGTTCCATTTTTAATTATATACAAATCAAACGGTCAATTATTATTAAATAAATAATGAAATGAATATTTTACGATTAAATCAACAATCTCTCATTTGTCATTGATCATATACACTTTAATGCAATAAAAAATATTTGTTCGAATATTTTATTTTTATTTAAAAAAGGAAAAAAAAAAGAAAGAAACAAATTATAAAAATTAATATATATAGATACACATATTATACGTATAAAAAAATGTTGTCTTGCAATATGCCCAATGAATCAAAAATAAAAATAATTTGACGACGAGTAGAAGATGCGAGAGAGAGAGAGAGAGAGAGAGAGAGGAGGAGGAGAAGGGGAGAAGAGGAATATATAAAGAAAATATCAAATTCAATTTTGTTATAAAATTTCTACGTAAAGAATATAGGATAGATATTTATACGTTAAAACGTATATTCTGTTAATGAAGAGAAAAAGTCATTGGACATTTAGTTCCGAGTTTTACTTGGAAATGACATAAAATGGTGTCGCTGAGAAAATTATTAGCGAAAGGTGTCTTCGTTAGAAGTTCGCACTGTAAACTACGCGAGTAAAACTCGAGACCGTTCTAGCCGTTCGACTCTTCGACAATAAGAAGGAACTCGAATTACCTTCTGTTGCTTGAGAAACCGCAAGCTTGTCTCATGTAACGACGAAGACGACGAGGATAATTGAAGGGAATTTATTAAACTGACAACGTGACTCGTGCCGTCTTCTTTGAATTTCTTTAGAGGAAAAAAAAAAGGAAAATAAAATAAAATTATAAAAAAAAAAAAAAAAAAAAAAACAGTATATAGAAAAAAAGAAAGAAAACGGTTCCGGTTGTTAGCCAGACGAAAAAGAACAAAATAAAAAAAAAAAAAAAAAAGAAAAAGAAAAGCAAAAGGAAAAGAAAAGGAAACGTAATTTCATTTAGTTTTTCTTATAATATACAACATTTGTCTTTATAATTAATTATTATGACATTTATGACCATTTGATCATTATATACATGACATATATATACATGTACATATATAGACATGTGTATATTGATTGATATTTCGTTTAAATAATAATATAATAAATTTAAATAAAGATATATGAAATATATTTTAGAAATTATTTCATAAATATTTGAATGATTAAGAAATATTTGAAATATACAAAAAAAACATAGATAGTACTTTTGCACGATAATTCTTAATTATCATATGTCGATTATAATATTTTCTATTTACTTAATAATTTAATATATCTATCATAACTTTTTTTTTTTTATAAATAATTGATAAAGAAAAAATAATGTTCGATTATATATAATATATTAATTATATATAGTAAGAATATTATATTCTTATTTTATTCTATTGAATAACTATATGTAATTTAAATAAATCAAATAAATGTTTCATTTTTTTTTTTTTTTTCTTAAACTTCGTTTAACTATAAATTCGAACGTTTATATACATATATATAACGAAGGGGTATATGTGTAGTATAGTATATAAAGTTGAAACTTCTTTTTCAAGGACGATGAACGGCGAGTCGGACGCTTAGGCACGACTTAAAAGATAATACCACCGCTTAGGGCATCCGATTTATTCGTAATCCTCTTGACGACGAGAGAACATGTTTTTAGGTGCGCTCAGATACGCTCAACTGCACTTAAATGTACTTAGATCTGCACTTAGCTATTTTCAACTATAATTCTTCTATGCATTTTCCTATTTGAAATTGGTCATCTTCTTTTCTTCCGTTATTAACTATTTATCGATAGAGAGTATTGAACATAAACGTCAGATTTCAACTTCGTTAGATTTCATGAACGAATACATTTATTTAAGACATTTATATTATTTATTAGAAAAATTTAATTGATTAGAAACAAGTGAATCATAAATCATTGTAATAATTTTTTAATTAAGAAGTTAAAAAATTATTTCATATAAATTTATTAACATCGATTGATTGCTTTCATGAAATAAATCTAAGTGATTAGAAACGAATGAATAATAAAATGATTTTACGATATTTAATTAAATATTATAATGTTATAGTAGAAATATATTATTTAGAAATTCAAGAAAAATATTCAAAGTTTATTTGTTTAAAACTATATAAACAAATAAATAAAATATATAAATAAATAAATAAATAAATAAAAATATATTAACGAGATAAATGTTTTAGTTGGAAAATATTTGGTCCGATGAATAATATTAATTCTTTCTTATTTTAAGTAAAAGTAAATAATATATATTTTGATACTAATCATTATAATAATATTTGATTAATAAGTTTCATTCTATTTCCCATGAAATAATATCAATTTCTCTTTGTCTTTGATAGATAAAAAAAAATTTACATTCAGAATTTCTTAATGAAATTAATATTATAAAAGTTGAAAATAAAAAGAGAATAATACATTTGTACATTACCATTTGTTTACATCTATAGTATTAATTAACAATTATTTTTCATCTAAACAAAAGATTTTGAATTTTTCATAGCTCTACAAGATTAAAAATTAATATTCGATAAATTACAAATTCGAGTTCCGTTTTTCTATTCTTTTTTTTTTTTTTCATTTTTTTTTTTTATGGAGATTAGAAACGAAACTAATGAATTAGATGCATAGTTTGATTTACTTAAAGAGATTTCAAAAGATCCGTTCTCTCTCTCTCTCTCTTTCTCTCTCTTTCTTTCTCTTTCTCTCTCTCTCTCTCAAAGTCTATAAGCATTGAACATCTGTCTCCAGGATTTATTTCGATGAATGATTCGTATATTTTCGATTATTCTTTGTGACAAATATATATATATATATACAAATAATATGGACAGAACGAAAATTGAGCGCGAAAGATGAATGAACTCGGGAAGAGAACCGATTTCGTTCAAAGCATAGCCTTCTCATGTCTTTCTGCTTTCTAATTACTACCTGACACTTTTTTACTGGTCAATGTAGACACACACATTAGCGTGTATATATATGTATATATATATATATATATATAAAATCTGTCTATATACATATATATATGTTATCTATCTAATATATGATAATATAATAACATAGACAATATAAAAAAGATTATAGTATATTATAAATAATAATATAATAATAACATAATAGTCTAATATATATAAATGTGTATAATATAATATATATACATATAATATTTATATAATATATATATATATATAAATACAATAACGATGAATATATTTATATATATATGAATATATAATATAATATAATAATATGAATACATAATATAATATATATATATATATATATATATATATATATTAATGTTATGTATATAAGATATAATAAATGTGGAATTCTCAGTTTAAAAATAAACGATAAAAAGTGATAAAAATCAAGAAAGGGAGAGAAATACTCGGTACTAATTTTTTCTCAGTGTATAGGTGGCATACAAACAGAGACCATCCGTTTATTGACCAAACCGTTCGTTCTTCGAGCTATATACATACAAGACGTCTTTCTCGAGCATACTTCAACGTCGATCTTAACCCGAGTCTCTCTCCTTTCGTTTGCCTACACATATTGTTTATAAAATTGAAGAGAGAAAGGAAACTCTTTACTTTCCTCAGTGGTTATTGAAATTTTCCTTAGACAATGAAAGTAGGTGAAATTATGATGAAATTCAAACGGTACTATGATTATTCAACTTCTCTTATATATTTTGTTTTGTTTGTTTCTTTTTTTTCTTTTTTTTCTTTTTTTTTTTTTTTCTTTTCCTTTTTACTCTCTTTTTCTTTTTATTTTCGTTCCCTTTTTTTTTGTGTTCTTTTTTTTTACTTGAACATATTTTTTTTTTCTTTTTCTTTTTTTTTACTTTTTTCTTAGTTCACTATTATCATCGTATACTTAACGGTTATACTTAATCGAGTACAAGAAAGTACGTTGGTCGAAAAGATCGTGATGCAAAGAAAAAAAAGAAAAAAGAAAGAAAAGAACTTGAAAAAAATCGATTTTTGTTCATTAACTTATCGTGAAAATCACAGAGAAATGATGCAAGTTCAGAGCCGATGAGATTCCATGTCATCGGATGAAAGTTTAATCAAGCAAATTATCGTTAGCATCCCGATAATGATGACTATCAAATAGCGGCTATTAATCAAACGATTTCGAAAACGTATCGTGTAATTTGTAAGTTAAAACAGTGAGTATTAAAACTTTTTTAAACGAATTCTCATATACTTATTTATACAAATTTTATTTAAAAAAGATCCTCTCTTTTTTCTAATTTTTTTTTCTGTTTTTCTTTTTCTTTTCTTTTTTTTTTTTTTTTTAAACAGTTATCAAGCAAAAATATTTCATAAATAATTATTCCGTGAATATTTTATTTTCGATAAAATCGATGATCAGGATCGTACATATGAGAAGTAAAGAAGAAATTCTACGATTCCATATGGCATATGAAAAAAATTCTCCACATAAATAATATTAAGCGTAAAGTCAAATTATTAATATTTATATAATAACGCATTATATAACGAAAATATGATATGAAACGAAAATGTCTGATTACATATAATTTCTTTTCACATATATATATATATATATATATAACACATTATCATCTTGTGATTGGACACGCCCAACAATTTGGAGATCACTGTTATCAAAATAAAATAATGAAAAGCTAATAAGGCAAAAAAGGGTCGAACTAACCAAAGATTAAACGAGACAAAAAAGAGAATTCAAGAAAAAAGAGAAAAGGAGTAAAAATAAAAAGAAAGAGAAAGAAAGACGGAAGGAAGGAAAGAAAGAAAGAAAGAAAGAAAGAAAGAGAAAAAAGAAAGAAGAAAGAAATAAGATAAGGAAGAAAAATAAGGGAGGATAAGGACGGATGAGTCGACTGAAAATGAGCTGAAAATGCAAGAAGAAGAAGTCCGGCGTACGAGTTCATTGGCATCGATTTCGGACGAACGATAATGATCGGCCGATTTTGCATGTGCGACCGTTAAATATCGTGTTTGAGCTCATTTACATACTTATCCTTCGCGGCTCGTTCTTGCACTTGCGCTTAAGCTTCGGTGCAATGCGTATTCTCAACCATACTTATTATAATTTACCGATTCGTTCAAAATCCACCTTTTTCATTTTTTATTTTATATAAATTTCTCTCTTGCTCTCTTTATCTCTTTTATCCCTCTCCCTTCTTCCCTCCCACTCTCTGTCTTCCTCTCTCTCTCTTTTTCTCTCTCTCTCTCTCTCTCTCTCTCTCTCTCTCTTTGTTTCCATATCTCTCTATATTTCTTGCTTATCAAAAAAGTAAATGTTTTATTTACATACATTTCAAATTAAAATTAAATCATGCTATAGTGAATTTTCGAATAAATGTTATATACATGTATATATAAATTTTTTTTTTTTCTTTTTTTCATATTAAGTTTGTATTAACAAAATTTTGCTCGAAATAATTCAAATATTTTTAATCAAAATAAAATATTAATATAACGATCTATCACATTCTATCTCTTTTCATTCCTATTATCATGACAAAATAATTGTACTATCATTGATACAACGTTGTAACTATTCAAATAGAAATTAATTAAGCAGATGTTCCTTTTTCTTTTCTCTCTCTCTCTCTCTCTCTCTCTCTCTCTCTCTCTTAAAATATTATTCACATCTTTCTTTATTACTAACTTTCTTTACTATTGACTTTTACCTAAAATAGGAATTATGTAATCGTATAATTTTGTTTGATAAAAAAAAAAAAAAAAAAGAAA